>NC_064866.1:19532759-19725259 GCF_024139225.1 Suncus etruscus | reverse complement strand
CTATATGGTTCCCCATGCCAGGAGTGGTTTTTGAGCACATAACCAGGAGTAACCCCTGAGCATCACCGGTATGGCCCAAAAAGAAAAAAAAAAATTAGGGGCCCGGAGAGATAGCACAGTGGCGTTTGCCTTGAAAACAGCCGATCCAGGACCAAAGGTGGTTGGTTCGAGTCCCATATGGTCCCCCGTGCCTGCCAGGAGCTATTTCTGAGCAGACAGCCAGGAGTCACCCCTGAGCACCACCGGGTGTGGCCCAAAAACCAAAAAAAAAAAAAAAAAAAAAAGCTGACATAGGCCAGAGAGATAGCACAGAGGTAGGGCATTTGCCTCGCATGCGACCTATCCAGGACAGTCCTGGGTTCAAATCCTGGCTTCCATTATGGTCCTAAACCTGAGCTCAGAGCCAGGAGTAACACCTGAAAGCCGCTGTATGTGGCCCCAAAATCAAAACAAACATACAAACAAACAGAAATGCTGACACAGTTATTGCAACTTTCTGTACAAATATATATAGGATCATCAAACATACAGTGCTAACACAATGTAATGTTATGGGAAAGTTTAAAGAAATGAATATTCTGGGCCAGAGAGATAGCTCACCAGGCTAAACTGAATACTTTGCATGTAATAGAGCCTTCCTAGGCATCACATGTTTCCCTGAGGAGCTCTTTGAGCAAACACTGAGCAGAGTCAAGCTTAGCCCCCAGAGTGCTACCCTCCCCCCAAAATAAATAAATAAATAAATAAATAAATAAATAACCTTATATAAATATAAAATATAGAGTCCTAGTGTTGGGGTAGGCCTTTCTCAGCATGGTACCTGTAGCCCCTTGGCCCGGAGGGGAAAGAAGGTTGCAGGATAACAGTGGAGAGATTCACAAGCAGTCAGATGAAGTTTCAGGAGAAAGCAAGTTTTTTTTACAGGGCCCTAACTGCCATGTGCATTTCTCCATATGGCTTCTAAGATCTTCATGCATTCTCTTTCAGTTGACCACCCCCTTCCTTGCTCCTTTTTCTGCCTCCCTTCCCCCAGGCAACACTTTTATTCCAAACTTCAGATCTCTCTCAAATGTGGGTGGGTCTGACCGTCCAGGTTGGATAAACAGAAATTTGGGGGAGGGGATACTCACTCAACTGAAAAGAAAATAATGCATTTGGATAACATTAATGAGTTAATTCTTTCATATCCACTAAGCTCCAATTAAGGACTTTATTTACTTTTGTTTGTTTGTTTGTTTGTTTTGGGTCATATTGTAGGGTTTTAGAGTAGAAGGACAAGACCACACAACTGGAATAAAGTTGAACACTTTATCCAATCCGTCTGCCAAGAAAATTCCCCAGCCTGGCCAGCCAGGGGCCATGCCCTGAAGGAGATGAGCCCCGCCCAAGGTCATGATTAAGAGTATATAGGGAGTAAATATGTACCTAAAATATTATTGTCAACAATATGTAAGCCACTATGATCAAAATAAAAATTATATTAAAAAAATGAGTATGTAGGGAAGGAATATAGGGAGGTTCCAGTTTTCTGATAATCCTTAAAATGATTGGGTCTTGTCTAGGGGTACCTTCCCTTGTCCTTCCCTGAAGGCTACCTGGTATAGCCAGGTAGACTGAGGCGGGATCTATAGAAATAGGCTTCTAAAGCCCCAGCATGTAGCCCACACCATGTGATCCTTACAAAATGGTGTCTCTCCCTTACAAAATGGCGTCCCTCCTTATTCAGAGTTCAGGTCCCAACAATACCCAGTGATGATCAGGAGCTATTGCTATTCTGTGTTGGGGTAACTCCAGGTGGAACCTGGGCTTCCACCAGGCAAAACAGGCCCTCCAACTAATCTATCTCTCCTACCCCTCAATGTTGAGGGCTTATTGCCTTTGTTCCTATTTTCCTCCTCTGCAATTCCTTAGACATTTGTGCAGATTTTCTTGCCATATAAAAGGCAGTTACCAATCTGGCTATTACTAGAAACAGGTTTCCCAGTTACTAGAAAGAGTGAGATACACAATTGAAGTTCTACTTCTTTACTGGTTCCAGTTGAACTGAACCTGCCATTTGTTGCATAAGCAGGGCGGGAGTGCAAGAAAGCATTTTTCTAGGAATCCAAGATAATGTCTGGGGCATGATTATTTTAGACATATAGTAACCCCGTTTATGTCATTAAGAACACTCAATAGGAATAATGCCTATCACTGGGAAGTACTGAGACTTATGATTCTTGTTGTGGTCCATAGCTTTTGAAACAAAATTTAGAAAGTAGGTTTCAGTAATCAAGGTACATTATGAGCAGGAGAAAGGATATTTGTGTACTCACCCTAGGGTGTCCAGCAATTTCCTCCAAGCCAAGTAGTGTGTGTATGTGACCTTTTTTCTTTTCCCCTCAGTAATCAAAGTAATTACAATCTGAGCAAAAGAAAAGATATTTATGTACTAATCCCTAGGGTGTCCAGCACTTTCCTCCAGGCTAAGTACTGTGTGTGTGATCTTTTTTGTGTTCTCCAGGATAGGGAGAAAGTAGAACTAAGGCTAAGGTGTGTGTGTGTGTGTGTGTGTGTGTGTGTGTGTGTGTGTGTGTGTGTGTGTGTGTGTGACCTTTTTTCCCTTTTTCCAGGAAGTAACCAGAAAGATAGTCTCTGGGGCCCAAGCCCTGACTGACGCAGCAGTGCCTACCAGCCTTGCCCAACTTGATCCCTGAAACACAACTTGCTCTGCCCTCCAGCCCACTTCCATCCATCCTCTCTCTTGACAGCTAGCTAGCTATATAGCTCCTTGGCCTCCTGGCTGGGCCCTCCGCCCCTCCCTTCTTTGGGCGGAGCTCCTGCCCCGCCCCTCGCCCTGATTGGCTGCCAGGTGGGTGTGAGTTGCGCTTCCTCGCTCCTGATTGGTTCCTCTGGGGGAGGAGACCATACATCATCTCCAGGCCGGGGCCACTTCCGGTGTAAGATGGCTGCAGTGCGTGTGCTCAGGCCCTGGAGCTGGAGTGCCGGGAGGCTGGTAAGTGGGGGCTCCAGGCGATGCCAGGTCGGGAAGGGGCGATCGTTGGAAGTGAACAGGACTACTTTTAGGGCTTTGTCTTCTGGGTGATGACCTGGAGGGAGGTCTCTCAAAGGAAGGGCAGGGAAGGTTGCCAGCTGACAGGTAGTTGCCCTGACTTTGGGGGTGCATGTGTGGCCCAGGGGGTGCCCTTGCACCCCAACACACCCCTAAGGCCCCTCTGGAAATGGCTATATTCTCTGCATGAATATATGATGTGATATGACTATATATGATATATATACATGACATGATACATACATATCATGTATGTGATATATATTCTATGATTTAATACATGACATATGACAGATGATTTATATCATATACGTGGTAATGTTATTAATATATAGATTTGCATGAATATTCAGCATTTAGTGAACATTAGCCACTCTCCCTGACTCTTAATGAATGCCTTTGTCCCATAAATTGAGTATTGGAGCACTGACTTTTTTTGTTTGTTTTTGTTTGGTTTGGTTTTGGTTTTGGGGTCACAGCCGGCAGCACTCAGGGGTTACTCCTGGTTCTACACTCAGAAATTGCTCCTGGCAGGCTCGGGGGAACCATATGGGATGCCTGGATTCGAACCACCTGAGCATTGACTTTATATAGCAAAAAGAGATCAGCAAAAGAGATCCTACCTTTTTTTTTTTTTTTTTTTTTTTGCCTGCTAGGAACTTTCGGGGCCTGTCCTTCTCTCCTGCTGCTGTTTTCTTTCCAATCATTTTTGATCACCAGATTTAACCACCCCCATCCTTCCTCTCTCCCCAGCCAGAGACAGATTTTAATCTAGCTATTCCTGCCTCTGCCAGCCACTTTGCAGGTTTTCTCCCTGGGTCCCTTCTTAACCAAGTTCTTTCCACAGTGGTCTGCCTTGGGCTTTATGCCTTTGTCCCTTAAATTGGAGATTTACTTTATAGCCAAAGAGATCAGGTTACCTTACCTTTATTTGCCTGCTAGGAACTTTTAGGGCCTGTTCTTCTCTTCTGCTGCTATTTTCTTCCCAATCATTTTTGACCAACAGATTTAACCACCCCCATCCTCTCTCTCTCCCCAAGCCAGAGACACTTCAATCTAGCGAATCCTGCCTCTGCATAGCCACTTTGCAGCTTTTCTCTCTGGGTTGCTTCTTCCTTCCCCCTACCCAGGTTCTTGCCACAGTGGTCTGCCTCGGGCTTATAAAAAAAATACCAATCTTTTATATTCCTTTCTGAAGTAAAACAGTTTTTTATTTAAAAATTCTGATATTTTATTGGACCCCTGACCACACCCCAAGAACCAAGGGGAAAAGAAAAAAGGTCTTCTCCTGAGTGGAAAAAGCCCTTCACCTTTAATAGTCTTCTATGTACCAGGTGCTGTGCTAAGTCTTAGAAATAAAAATGTGAGTAAGAGAGACATTGTCCTAATACTCTTAGAGTAATTGCAAAGGGGGGGTAATAAACAAGAAATTATAATGCAGCATGAAATGTGCTGAATATAAAAAAGTAAATCGATCCTGGAAGTCACTGGAGGTGACTTGGAGGTCTTGGAGGTGAAAAAAAGAGTCACTAGATGATACCCCATAACTTCATATTTATACCTTACTAGCTATCTGCAGTATAATCTACAGATTTATATCTTAATCAAACTGGGGGTTTGGGCCATACCCAGTGCCCATTAGTGCTCAGGATCACTCCTGGCTCTGCATTTTGGAGATTATACGTGGTGACTGGGATCAAAACTAGCAAGAAGGACCAGAGTGGTAGTGGCGTTTGCTTTGCACACAGCTGACCCAGGATGGACACAGGTTCGATCCCCTGGCACCTCATATGGTCCCCCAAGTCAGGAACAATTTCTGAGCACAGATCCAGGAGTAACCCCTTGACCTTTTGAAAATGCTTTATCTGGGGGCCCGGAGAGATAGCACAGTGGTGTTTGCCTTACAAGCAGCCGATCCAGGACCAAAGGTGGTTGGTTCGAATCCCGGTGTCCCATATGGTCCCCGGTGCCTCCCAGGAGCTATTTCTGAGCAGACAGCCAGGAGTCACCCCTGAGCACCGCTGAGTGTGGCCCCCAAAAAAACAAAAAACAAAACAAAACAAAAAAAACGCTTTATCCTTGACTTTTTTCTTTCTTCTGTTTGGGGGAGGTGGAGTAGGGACACACATGCCCTGTTCAGTGCCTTGTCTTGCCTCTGTACTCGGTATGATTCTGATCAAACCTGGATCAGCCATGTACAAAGCAAGCATCTTATCTTCTATACTATATTGCTCTGCTTCTTACAATTCTTCATACTTCTTAGGTAATTTACATCCTTCTCCACTGTTTTTGTTCTTTTTTGATGCTTAGGAAACCCCAGGTTTCCTACCAGCTATTCTCTGCCAACTAGGTGACAGTTCATTGTTGTGCTGCTTGGGCTCTGGGGTGCAGTGGATGACTCAGTGGATTAGTGCACACCAGGTGTGAGAACTGGTATTAGCCATATGTAAGGCAAGCACCTTCTTCCTGTACTTCCTGGAGCATCTTGTCAAACCTTTTTTTTTTTTTTTTTTTTTTTTTGGAGGTGGAAACCTGGTGATGCTCAGAGCTACTCATGGCTCTGCACTCAGGAATCACTCCTGGGAGACCTGGGATCATATGGGATGCTGATGATGAAACACAGGTTGGCTGAATGCAAAGTGCCAGGCAAACACTCTGTCCACTAGACTGTCCTGCCAGCCCTAAAGAGGAGGGAGTGGAGGAAGAGGAGAAGAGTGAAGAGAGTGTTTGTTTTGTCTCCTGTGATGCTCAAGGATTACTCCTGGTTCTGCACTCAGGAATTACTCCTGGCTGTGCTGAGGGACCATAATATGGTACAGGCCAAAAAACATAAACCATGTATAGACAGGGACTTAATTCCCTATGTCTTGGTTCTGCTTCTATTACTTCCAACTGAAAAACACAGCATGTACACCTAATATAAACTAGAGATTTCCAGGACAGTAATAAAGATGGGTCTAGATTAGGGGTCTCAAACTTGAGGCACGCAGGCCATTTGCAGCCCTCCGTACAACATTTTGTGGCCCTGCCCTAGAGGAATCTTTTTTTGTTTTGTTTTGTTTTAGTTGTTTGGGTCACACCCCCCAATGTTCAAGGCTTACTACTGACTTTGCACTCAAGGATCACCCCAACGTTGCCTCCTGCAGGTAAATTGAGTTTGAGACCCCTGGTCTAGAGGTACATCTGGCTGGGATATGGGGGAACTTTGAGAATCATCATATTAGTGGCAACTAAATTTTTTTAAGATAAATCAATTTTCAGTAAAGTTTATTCATCCAAAACTATGCATAAAATACTATGCTCCATGACATTCAATATAATAATTTAATAGTAAAATACAAAATCTCCATAGAGAAATCTTTATAAATATAGAATGGCCATATGCATATGTAGGTAACTAAATTTTTAAAAAAGGATGGACCAGAGTGATATGATAGCACAGCATGTAGGATGTTTGCCTTGCATGCAGCTGACCAGAGACTGACCTGGGTTCCATCCCCGGCATCCCATATGGTCCCCTGAATCTGCCAGGAGTGATTTCTGAGTGTAGTGCCAGAAGTAACCCTCCTGAGCACTGCTGGGTGTGGCCAAACTAAAAAAAATTTAATAAATAAAGGAAAGGTCAGAGAGATGGTACAAAAATTAAGGCTCTCTTGGTGCTGGAGAGATAGTATAGAGGATAGGGTACTTACATTTTATGTGGAGATAACCTAGCTTAGACCCCTGACACCATATATAGTCCCTGAGTCACATCAGGAATGATCCCTTGAGCACAGCCAGGAGTAAGGCATGAGTAACCCCCTATGGCCCACAACCCATCTCCCCCCAAAAAACAGAAGTTGTGTGTCGTATCTCCTAGTTATACTTCCCTCACCTTTTGTTTTGTTTTGTTTCGTTTGGTTTGGGTCACACCCGGCTGTGCTCAGGGATTACTCCTGGCTCTGTGCTCAGAAATCGCTCCTGTCAGGTTCAGAGGACCATATAGGATGCAGGAAATCGAACTGGGGGTCTGTCTGTGGTTGGCACGTGCAAGGCAAACACTGTACTACTGTGCTATTATTGCTCTGGGCCCTACTTCCCTCACCTTGACGCAACTATACTAGAAATATCTTGAACAAATTCAGTTAATTAAACATACACTCTGCCAGAGAGATAGCACAGCTGTAGGGCTTTTGCCTTGCACTTGGCCAACCCAGGAGATGGTGGTTCGATTCCTGTCATCCCATATTGCCCCCTCCCGTGCCTGCCAGGAGCAAATTTCTGAATGCAGAGCCAGGAGTAACCCCTGAGCACTGCCAGGTGTGACCCAAAAACCACACACACACACACACACACACACACACACACACACCGCACCACACACACACACACCACACCACACACACTACTCTCTTGATTTCAGACCTTTGCACATGTATTTCCTCTATTTTAAAGCCTCTTGCATTACACACCAATGGCCTGATCTTGGAAACTCCCACTCATTCCTAAATTACTCCCATTCATCCCTCATGTATGTAAATTCATGTACTTTGCATAGGTTCCCTCCTTTATTTTTCCTCAGTACTCTTATTTCTACCATTGTATCACCTGTCATTTGTTCGTCTTTATCTTGATCATTGTGGAGTTATTGCATACAACAAAGAATTGCATGTATTCTCTCTCCTAGTGAGCCTGGCACATTCTAGATTTCTCATTAAACATTTGATGAATTATTCATTAAAAATTGTGTCTGTGGGGCTGGAGCACTAGTAAGGTGTTTGCCTTGTACGAAGCCGTCCTGGATTTGATTCCCAGCATTTCATGTTCCATGGAGTCTGCCAAAAGTGATTGAGCACAGAACTAGGAGTAATCCCTGAGCACTGTTGGATGTGGCTCAAAACACACACCCAAATTATGTTGGAGGGCCAGAGTGGCATTTGTCTTACATGTATTCAGCCCAAGTTTAATTCCTGACATTTCGTATGGTACCCCGAGCACTGCCAGGAATAATTCCTGAGTGTAAAGCTAGGGTGTATGTATGTGTAAAAGTTGTGTGTGTGTATTTTGTGTGAGAGAGTGAGTGAGTGAGTGAAAGTTGTCTCTTACAATCTTTCATATGCCTTTTAATCTTTCTACTCAGGGCTTACTTTTGGCTCTGTGCTCAAGCTCAAGTTCTTGATGAAACACAGGCTGGGATGCTGAGAATTAAACCCATATTGGCCTTGTGTAGGCAAGCACCTTACTATAGCTGTACTCTCGTCAGCCCTGTCTGTTGTTGTCGTCTGCTTCTAATACTATCTTAAGGAACTAATTTGTTCTTTCTTTTTTTGTTTGTTTGTTTTGTTTTGTTTTTCGGGCCACACCCATTTGATGCTCAGGGGTTACTCTTGGCTAAGCGCTCAGAAATGGTCCCTGGCTTGGGGGGACCATATGGGACGCCCGGGGATCGAACCTCGGTCCTTCCATGGCTAGCACTTGCAAGGCAGACACCTTACCTCTAGCGCCACCTCGCCGGTCCCAAGGAACTAGTTTATTTAAGGAACTATTTCATCTTACATCCCCTCTCTCCATGCTTTATATGTTATAATCTAATCAAACTAGAATTAGATTGAAATTCTAGTCCCTTTTCTTCAATAATTTATAGGTATATGAATTCAACTTATAGTCACCAATAATTTGTTTCTTGAACTTTATTTGTTCCCTTTTCTGAAATTTTTATCAAGTCATATGTCATAGCAGACATATTAACCAAATTGGCTGCAAACTCTTTTGTGCTATGTCCTCTATCTTAAAAGCACACCATTAGGGGCCAGGAAGGTGGCGCTACAGGTTAGGTGTCTGCCTTGCAAGCGGATAGACCGCGGTTCGATCCCCCGGTAGCCCATATGGTTCCCCCAAGCCAGGGGCGACTTCTGAGCGCATAGCCAGGAGTAACCCCTGAGCGTCAAACGGGTGTAGCCCAAAAACCAAAAAAAAAAGAAAAAAAAAAAAAAAAAAAAAAAAAAAAAAAAAAAAAAAAAGCACACCATTGGGGCCCGGAGAGATAGCACAGCGGCGTTTGCCTTGCAAGCAGCCAATCCAGGACCAAAGGTGGTTGGTTCAAATCCCGGTGTCCCATATGGTCCCCCGTGCCTGCCAGGAGCTATTTCGGAGCAGACAGCCAGGAGTAACCCCTGAGCAATGCCAGGTGTGGCCCAAACCCCCCCCCCCAAAAAAAAAAAAGCACACCATTAGGCCAGAGTAATGATATTGCGGGTAGGGCACTTACCTTACACACGGCTGACACAGGTTTGATATCTGACATCCCAGATAGTCCCTGAAAACTGCCAGAAATATTTCTTGTGTGCAGAATAAGGAATCTAATGGTCCTCAAACTATGGTCCATGGGCCACATTGTATTTGTTCCCATTTTGTTTCTTCACTTCAAAATAAGATATATGCAGTGAGCATAGGAATTTGTTAAAATTTTTGTTTTTACTATAGTCTGACCCTGCAACAGTCTGAGGGCCAGTCTTGAACTGGCCACCTCTTTAAAATTTTGAGGACCTTGGGGCCGGCGAAGTGGCGCTAGAGGTAAGGTGTCTGCCTTGCAAACGCTAGCCAAGGAAAGATAGCAACAGCGGTTCGATCCCCTGGCATCCCATATGGTTCCCCCAAGCCAGGGGCAATTTCTGAGCACTTAGCCAGGAGTAACCCCTGAGCATCAAACGGGTGTGGCCTGAAAAAAAACAAAACAAAAAAAAATTTGAGGACCTTAAGGCCGGAGATAGCATGGAGGTAAGGCATTTGCCTTTCTTGCAGAAGGACGGTGGTTCGAATCCCGGCATCCGATATGGTCCCCTGTGCCTGCCAGGGGCAATTTCTGAGTGTAGAGCCAGGAGGAACCCCTGAGCGCTGCTGGGTATGACCCAAAAACCAAAAAAAAAAATTTTTTTTTGAGTACCACTGAATAAATTCTTGAGTATCGCTGAGTATGGCCCCAAAACACAACCATCATAAAGCACACTATTAGTCTTTATTTATCGTATGCAAGGCCCTGCTCAAATCTTCCTTCAGGAAACTTTCCAAGGTCAGTCCAACCTTAAAAAAGGAAAGTAAGGGGCCGGGCGGTGGCGCTGGAGGTAAGGTGCCTGCCTTGCCTGCGCTAGCCTAGGACGGACCGCGGTTCGATCCCCCGGCGTCCCATATGGTCCCCCAAGAAGCCAGGAACAACTTCTGAGCGCATAGCCAGGAGTAACCCCTGAGCGTCACAGGGTGTGGCCCAAAAACCAAAAAAAAAAAAAAAAAAAAGGAAAGTAAGATGAAAAATTTTAAGCTCCTTTAATGCCTTAGTATTGATGCTTTTTGTTTGTTTGTTTGTTTTGGTTTTTTGGTCACACCTAGCAGTGCTCAGGGATTACTCCTGGCTTTATGCTCAGAAATTGCTCCTGGCAGGCTCGGGACCATCTGGGATTCTGGGATTCTGGGATTCGAACCACCGACCTTCTGTATGCAATGCAAAGCAATGCATACTTTACCTCCATGCTATCTCTCCAGCCCCTATTGATGCTTATTTTATATTTTTATTTTGGGGAGAGCTACATCAGCAGTGCTCAGGGGTTACTCCTGACTACACTCAAGACTTACTCCTGGTGGTACTCAGAGGATTATATGAGATAACTGTATGCTATGCTGGGGGGACCACCATATGGGATCAAACCCAGTTTGGCCACGTGCAAGGCAAAACCCTACCCACTGTGCTATCACTCTGGCCCCTCAATGCTTATTTTAAAAATTCAGACTCACAAATGAGTGCATCTGTGTTATGTGTGTTTCTTGTCCCAACTAGTTGCAAAGACTTTGAAACTAAGAGTTATTTTCCTCCTTATAGCAATTGGATTTGCTGCCAAGAGTCTGGGCTTTCGAGTCATGTTTATTTGGCTTCAGAGCTGAGTTTTGCCATGTGTTTAGTATGACCTTGTACAAGCTTTTTCACTAGTTTTTCATGTATTAAAGTACTTGTGAAGTAGAGGATAATCCTTTGGCATATACCGAGTTCTTTCTGTACTTCTTAACTCATTAATAGCTCCTTAATAAAAGTTGAAAATTGGACCTTCTTGTATAGTTTTAATATCCTCTCAAAGGTTCCAAATGTGAGCTCTTTAAATCAAGATGAAGGTATAGAATTTACAGCCTGATTTAATATTCCTAGTTTTTATTCATGACGAAGCAGAGTTTGATTTACTCTTTTCTGTTGACCAAGAGCCAAGGTCGAAGGAGTTGAAGGAGAAAAGGACAAAGAAAACTAGGTTGTTTGCAAAAGAGAATTCTTTCACTATTTGTTAAGTTTTAAGCTGTCATTTTCAGTTACTAGAGTGAACTTTTATGTTTTCTGAATGCTAATGTCAGTGAATATAAAAGATAGTTTATAGGTTCATTACTTTTGGATCATCTCTTACAATAATTTTTTTTAATTAAATACCTTTTTGTTTGCTTTGGTTTTGGTTTTTTGTTATGGTGTGGTTTTGGTTCATACTTGGCCAGTGCTCAGGGGTTACTCCTGGCTCTGTGCTCAGAAATTGCTCGTGGCAGGTTCAGGGGACCATATGAGATGCCAGGGATCGAACCCGGGCCCATCCCAGGTCGGTCATGTTCGAGGCAAACACCCTACCACTGTGCTGTCATTCCGGCCCCTAAATATCTTTATTCTAAACACTGTGGTTTACAGAGTTTCTCATAATTAGGTTATTTCTAGCATTCAATGTTCCAACACCAATCCCACCACCACTGTAATATTTCCTCTATCATTTTCCCCCAGTTTTCTAATTTCCCTGAAAATTGCAGGTACAAATAATTTACTTAATATTGCTTATTACAACCAATGGTAATGGGATTATACAACCTTCATTAAAATAAAATTTGTGAAAATTGTCATATCTTGCAACATGTCATTGTCTGAAGGTTTATAAAACTGTTGCTAGTCGAGCATTGTTGACTTAGTTTGTTGATTTTTTGTTTCTTCTATGATAATTTCACATCTAATTTTGTGCATTCCTACTGGAAAATTAGTATTAAAATTCTGGGGGTGTCATGGGGCTGTGTGGTCCAGGACTTTGAAGATCTGTGGAGCACATCTGTGGGCAAATGTGTTCATATAGCAACAGTGGTGGTTTATGGATGTGGTTGCCGGGATTTCTGGAAGTAGAGGCAGGAAGTGCCTGCACTGGCTCCAAAGAGTCCCTGGAGATGTCAGCCACAAAAACTGCATGCCTGAAGGGCTTGTTTGTTTGTTTTTAAATCACACTCAGCAGAGCTCAAGGGTTACTCTAGGCTCTACACTCAGAAATCACTCCTGGCAGGCTCCAGGGACCATATGGGATGCCGGGATTTGAATTATTGTCCTTCTGCATGCAAGGCAAACACCCTATCTCCATGCTATTTCTCTGGCCCATACCCGGAGTTTTTAATGGTTAGGAGTCTCTGCAGAGATTAATGGAAAAGTTGGAAGCTGGTTCATTGATGTGGCAGCAGTTGTAGGGTGGGTGGGACAGTATTATCCACTACAAGGCCTGTATATTCATGAGTTTTCAAGGCTTGGTTTGGTTTTCTTTCAAGAGTTAGATGAGTCTATGGCATTTGCTAATGGGCTTATATGGTTTGCTCTCTCTTACAATAATTTAAGCTTATTTATGTTTTAGAAAAGGAATCTTTAGGGGCTGAAGAGGTAGCACAGCAGTAGGGTGTTTGCCTTGCAAGCAGCCAATCCAGGAGGGATGGTGGTTCGAATCTCAGCATCACATATGATCCTCGTGTCTGCCAGGAGATATTCTCAGCGCAGAGCCAGGAGTAACCCCTGAGCATCGCCAAAAACAAACAAAAAGAAGAGAAAAGGAATCTTAAGTTTTACTTTGCTTGCAGGACTTCAGGGTCAGGTAGCCAGCTCAAAGGACTTGCAGTGCTCTCCAGAGTTCGCTCTTTGATTCTGGGGAGCCATGGCACTATATGGTTCCCCAGAGTGTTGGGAGCAATTCTCTGGCAGAGATGTCCCAGCACCACAGGATGTGATCCCAAACAAAACACACAAAATGGAAATAAGTGGGGCCAGAGCGATAGCACAGCGGTAGAGCGTTTGCCTTGCATGCAGCCTATTTGGGATGGAACCAAGTTTGATCCCCAGCATCCCATATGTTTCCCTGAGCCTTTCAGGAGTGATTTTTGAGTGAAGAGCCAGGAGTAATCCCTGAACGCTACTGGGTGTGCTCCCCCCCCCAAAAAAAAAAAAAAAAAAGAAAAGAAAAAGGAAATGAGTAACAACCTGGAAGTTAGAGTGAAAACAGTCATAGAGGAGTTTTAATGTATTAATCCTATCAGTAAACTCATCATCAGTTCTTTATTTTTTGTTTTGTGGACACACCCATTGATGATCGAGAAACAGATTCCAACTTGGGTTGACCATGTGCTAGCAAAAGTCCTACCCAAAATATGCTAACTTTGGCCCCCCATATTATTTGTTCCTTTTTGTTGTTGTTGTTTTTTGGGCCACACCCGGTGATGCTCCAGAGTTACTCCTGGCTATGTGCTCAGAAATCACTCCTGGCTTGGGGGACCATATGGGACGCTGGGGATCAAACCAAGGTCCATCCTGGGTCAGCCGCATGCAAGGCAAATGCCCTACTGCTATGCTATCGCTCTGACCCCATATTATTTGTTCTTGTATTACATGCTGTCAATAAATTACAAAGCACACAATGTTCAAATAACACTCCCTACTTCTCGTGGCCAGGATACACTTGGTTAAAGTGCACACACGTTTACATGGCCACTGTCTCACACTTTGTAGGCAGGCGTAATAGCAGTGCTACTGTGATTGCTCTCAGCCTGTAAGGTGGCCTATTCCTACAAAGCAGGCCACACTGAGCCCTTGTGTTGACTTTTTTTTGGTGTTTGGGCCACACCCAGCGGTGCTCAGGGATTACTCCTGGCTGTCTGCTCAGAAATAGCTCCTGGCAGGCACGGGGGACCATATGGGACACCGGGATTCGAACCAACCATCTTTGGTCCTGGATCGGCCGCTTGCAAGGCAAACTCCGCTGTGCTATCTCTCCGGGCCCTTGTGTTGACTTTTTAAAATCATCACACCCAGAAGTCCCAACACCAAGTGGGGTGGATCCTTACTCCTGAATCCTGGCCTTTCACATGCAAAGTTTGTGCTCAACTTGTGGAGCCACCTCCTCAGCCCCTGTCTGGTAATGTTTTAGTCATCTAGTCATTTTTTTGCATTTTTTTAAGGCACATTTACAGTGCTCAGGGGTTACTCCTGGCTCAATGGGCATATTAAGCATGTGTACTAGCCCTTGACTTGTTTCTCAGCCCTTGAGTAGTTATTTTTGTTGTTGTTGTTGTTGTTGTTTTGTTTCTGGGCCATACCCTTAGGCACTCAGGAGTTACTCCTGGCCTATGATCAGAAATCAGTTCTGGCAGATTTAGAAATCACTCCTGGCAGGTTCGGGGGACAATATGAGATGCCGGGAATCGAACATGAGTAGGTCCCAGGTTGGGTGTATACACGGCAAATGCCCTACCTGCTGTGCTATCACTCTGACCCCATCCTTTGAATTTTTTATTAATTTATTTTAGTAACTCTGTAATGAATTAAGTGTACATATAAGCTGATATGTTTGTATACCTGTGTTTCAAGACATTGTTAAAATTACTTTCATATGGATGATGCTTGAGAGAGAGTACAGCAGATAGGGTACTTTCCTTGTGTGTAGTTGATCCAGGTTTAATCCTATGATACCCTATATAGTTCTTTTTTTTAAAACTTTATTGATTGATTGATTGGTCCCTGGGACACACCCAGTGTTACTCAGGGGGTTACTCCTGGTTCTGTACTCAGAAATCACCCCTGGCAGGCTGGGGGACCATATGGGATGCCAGGGATCAAACTAGGTCTCTCCCAGGGACCATATGCAAGGCAAATGCCCCACTGCTGTGCTATCTCTCCAGCCCCCTACACTATATAGTTCTCCAGGCACCCACCACCAAGAATGATCCAGAAGCAAGCCCTGAGCACCACTGGGAATGGCCCAAAAAACAATAAATAAAAATAAGCATACTTTCAGGGCCTGCGAGGTGGCGCTAGAGGTAAGGTGTCTGCCTTGCAAGCGCTAGCCAAGGAAGGACCACGGTTAGATCCCATGGCATCTCATATGGTCCCCCCAAGCCAGGGACGATTTCTGAGCACTTAGCCAGGAGTAACCCCTGAGCATCAAACGAGTGTGGCCCGAAAAACCAAAAAAAAAAAAAAAAGCATACTTTTATAAGGAAAT
Organism: Suncus etruscus; assembly: GCF_024139225.1. NCBI lineage: Eukaryota > Metazoa > Chordata > Mammalia > Eulipotyphla > Soricidae > Suncus > Suncus etruscus. The sequence continues at coordinate 19,709,917 of NC_064866.1, read as the reverse complement.
AATAAACCTATAAATAAGTTTGACAAGAGATATAATTACGGGCCGGAGAGATAGCATGGAGGTAGGGCATTTGCCTTGCATGCAGAAGGACGGTGGTTTGAATCCCGCATCCCATATGGTCCTCCAAGCCTGCCAGGAGCGATTTCTGAGCATAAAGCCAGGAGTAACCCCTGAGCACTGCTGGGTGTGACTCAAAAAACCAAAATAAATAAATAAATAAATAAAATGTTTTAATATGAAAGAGATAATAATATTATCTAAATATTATAAATATTACTAAATAATATTTACTAACCATACATTTATAAAACATACTAAATAATGTTTTCTGTATGTTCAGTTTGAATTCTTCATTTTTCTTAGAAACAAATACTGAAGGGGCTGAATTGTATAAGGCTTGTTCCTTTTTATATGATTGACCTGGGTTTGATCCCCACCATCCAGCAAAGTCCCCAATCCCCTCCTGGAGTGATCCCAGAATACAGAACCAAGAATAAGCTTGAGTATTGCTGTAAGTGGTCCAAAACCAAATAACAACAAATACTAAAGAAATAATCAGTCTTCATACAGGCTATTGATAACAAATATTCAGATCTTTGGCTTAGGTTATTTGTACTGTCTATATTGAAATATTCGGGATAGCATGGAGGTAGGGCGTTTGCCTTGAAGCAGAAGGACGGTGGTTCAAATCCCGGCATCCCATATGGTCCCCCTAGCCTGCCAGGAGCAATTTCTGAGCGTAGAGCCAAAAGAAACTCCTGAGCGTTTCAGGGTGTGACCCAAAAACCAAAAAAAAAAAAAAAAAAAATTCTAAGAGTCAGTTTGAAATTCTGCATTTACTTACAGAGATACATAGTAGAATTATATATATAAAAAAAAGCTTTTACTTTTTATTTTCTCCTCTCTAGATTTGTATTCACTACTTTCAAACACGGAATAGTATTCATATCTTGAAGCCAAAATATGTGCATTTTTTTCGTTATCCTCCACTCAAGTATAGTCACCCACATCGGTTGCTGCAAACAACTGCAGGTAAGTAAAGTACCAAGGTCCCCTGTATAAAGTGATTTTTGTAAATAAGTAATGATGTTGATCTGATTCTGAACCACTTCTTTTTAAAATAATTGAACATCTACTTTAATTTTGGGGGGAGAAAAATCACCCAAAAGTTGACCTTACCATCTTGCTCCTCCCAATCTCTTTCTTTCTCTTCTTATTTCATTTTCATTCTATTTTGCACCTGTACCCTGTTCTTTCCTGGAGTCATTTGTGTCTGGGTTGTGTAACTAGGTTATGTTGGTCATATGTTCATGATCTGACTTACTCAAGGTCAGTGGTCAGCGCTGGTACAGTTTCTCAGTCAATGTAACAGTTTATGTCCTCTGCTTGATATATTCTTGCATGCCAGATGAACTTAAGTTTTCACATTAGGATGTGAAAAATTAGGGTGACAAATTATGCCCGAGTTATTCCTTCAATAGAAAGGACCCTGGCTACCTTTACCTCACTTTTTTTTTTGTTTTGTTTTGTTTTTGTTTTTGCTTTTTGTTTTTTGTTTTTTTTACCTCTCTAAAGAACTTGGAACTTTAAATATTAACTTTATCAAAGTCACCAAAACTTTTTTTTATATTACTATATAGCATTCTGATAAAAAAATCTTTTTACCTCTTTATAGGCTTTTAAAAAAATTTTTTTTTATTTTGGGGTCACACCCGGCAGCACTCAGGGGTTACTCCTGGCTCTACGCTCAGAAGTCACTCCTGTCAGGCTCGGGAGACCATATGGGATGCTGGGATTCGAACCACCATTCTTCTGCATGCAAGGCAAACACTATCTCACCGGCCCTACTCCTGGCTTTTTGCTCAGGAGTCACTCTTAGCAGCTCAGGGGACCTTATGTGGCTAGGGATCAAACCAGAGTGGGCTTCACACAAAGCAAGCACCTTACCCTTTGTATTATCTCTCTGGCCCCATCTTTGCCAATTTTTTTTGTTTAATTGTTTTTTATGTTTTGGTTTTGGTTTTGGTTTTTGGGTCACACCCTTCAGCGCTCAGGGGTTACTCTTGGCAGGCTTGGGGGAACCATGTGGAATGCTGGGATTCGAACCACTGTCCTTTTGCATGCAAGGCAAATGACCTATCTCCATGCTATCTCTCCAGCCCTTGATTGTTTTTTTTTTTTTGGGGGGGGGGCAGTTGGGCACATTTAGCAATGCCCAGGGGTTACTCCTGACTCTGCACTAAGAAATTGCTCCTGGTAGGCTCCGGGGACCATGTGAGATGTTGGGGATTGAACCCGGGTCAGTCCCAAGTCAGCTGTACTCAACACAAATGCCCTGCCTGTGATTTTTAAAGATTACTTAGCTTCCAACATAGTTGGGTTTTTTTTCCCACAAAAAAGAATTTTAAGTAGGAAAAAATATCTAGCTTTTCTGTTTTAGTCTATAATGATGTACTTTGGTTGCCAAATATGTAACAGTAAATGTCTAAAAGATGGGATTGTATTGGAAAATGATTCATTCAGCAACACAAGTATTTATATTCACCTGCTATATGGCATGGCACTGTACCTGGAGCTCAGGATTCAACATTTTTATATGTTTTCTAGCAAGAAAAACTCAAAACCCACAACCATCCTGATTCCTATCTCACATCAGAGTGATCATTTATGTCCAGAGAGATAATACATACCTTGCATGAGGCCAGCCCATGTTCGAACTCTGGTACTATATAAGCATCCTTTAACCCCTTGTCCTACGTTGCTTCCAGGAGTGATCCAACTCTCCTAACCCTACCCCACCCCACCCCACTCCCACTACCAAAAATTGGTTACCAAGATTTATTCTTTTTCTTTTCTTTTTTCTTTTTTTGACTTTTGGGTCATACTTGTTGGTACTAAGGGGTTACTCCTGATTCTGCATCACTCCTAGTGAACCCCTAGGGCTCAGAGGACTATATAGGTGGAGTGCCTACCCCATTGTTTTATATATATGTAAATATGTGTGTGAGTGTATATATATATAGCCCCTCCCTTTTTTAGTTCTTTTTGGGCCACACCCATTTGATGCTCAGGGTTACTCCTGGCTAAGCGCTCAAAAATTGCCCCTGGCTTGTGGGGACCATATGGGACACTGGGGGATCGAGCCGCGGTCCTTCCTTGGCTAGCGCTTACAAGGCAGACACCTTACCTCTAGCGCCACCTCTCTGGCCCCTCTAGCCCTTATTTTGATATCTTATCTGTTCTTTAAGTTTATTCTCTCCTTTTCAGATAGCTGTGAATATATATATATATGTATGTATGTATGTAAGTTCCATGCTTCATTTTCTCTTCTGTAGTATATTTTTTCTGCCATCATTTTCCTAGCCAATAAGACTCCTGCTTCACACACACATACCCCTCTGTGAATTGAAGCTACAGGGTTGTATTATTTCTCAAGATTCCTGGAGTTGACTGGGTAGTTGATCTGCCTATATTCTGCTAAGATCATCTGTATTTTGTTTTTTGTTTTGTTTTGGGGCCACAACTGGCTGCACTCAGGGGTTACTTCTGGCCCTGTGCTTAGAAATCACTTCTGTGAGGCTGGGGAGACCATATGGGATGCCAGGGATTGAACCTGGGTTGGCAGCATGCAAGGCAAATGCCCTACCACTGTGCTATCATTCCGGCCCCTGTTAAGATCAATTGGCCTGAAAAAAATATCTGAAATGATTTCACTCACTAGTCTGACAACTGACGTTTGGTTTCACTACCAGATGATCTGTCACGTTCTCCACCAGACTAGATCACCTTCTTTCCATTGTAATCTCTGGGCAGCATTCCAGAAGAAAGTAGGTAGGAACTGTGAGGTCTTTTGAGGCCTCAGAACTTGCACAACTTTTCCTGTCCTATTTCCTATTATTCGCAGCAAGTCAAAAGGTCAACGAATTTAAGTGCATAATGAATTTAAGAATTATTTTTAAATTAAGTATTTAGAAATGCATTGCATCTCAAATGAAAACAACTTGTACAGAACTGATGACCATTTTTACTACTATTGGCTGCTCCCAACACTTCATCTCATCATGACAGACTATGCTCTTAAAACCTAGGTTATTTCAACCAAAAAAAAAAAAAAGGAAAAGAAAAGGGCCCGGAGAGATAGCACAGTGGCGTTTGCCTTGCAAGCAGCCGATCCAGGACCAAAGGTGGTTGGTTCGAATCCTGGTGTCCCATATGGTCCCCCGTGCCTGCCAGGAGCTATTTCTGAGCAGATAGCCAGGAGTCACCCCTGAGCACCGCTGGGTGTGGCCCAAAAACCCAAAAAAAAAAAAAAATCTAGGTTATTTCTTGCCACATGTTCCATATTTTGCCATAGGGAAATGTGGATCATCCCCTGAAGCCACCACTATGTATAATAAGATATATTCACATTCTGTACATGCTGATTCTGGCGTAACTTTGCTTTATGTAGAGGTGTAGTGTATTAACTTGCTATTTCTTTGGTTTCTTAGATTCTAGTTTTTCATTATAACTCTATGACAGATTTTCTTTTTTTGGGAAGTGTAGAAAGGGTCACCTAGGAAGGGGGTTGGCCCATACTGGCAATATTCAGGGATAGATCTTGGCTCTGTAGTCAGGAGTGACTTCTGGAGATTTTTTGAGGGGGAAGAAGGGAGTTACAAGTGCCAAGGATCAAATCAAATTGGCCATATGCAAACAAGCAGCTTAAATTCTATATTCTTTTTCATTGCAATTCTAGGATTACTTTTCTCTGCTTACCTTCCTGTTTCCTCTATTAAAAAATGTATCCTCAGATAAATATGTCTATTTTCATTGGGAAAATAGTCTTAAAACTATAATTAACTGTTGAGTCAAAGACCTGGCCTTTGACTTGAAAATATTTTTTAATTTTACATGTAAAAGTATGGGCCATCACAGTATGAAGCTTCCTGCAAAGAGAGGTGAGTATAGTTAGAGAAGTAACTACACTAACAACTATCATGACACTGGTAATGAGTGAGAGATAGAATGCCTGGGGAATGAGGACTGGTGGTGGGAATGTTGCACTGGTGAAGGACAGGGTTGTTCTTTTTTATGTTCTTTTTTATGACTGAAACCCAACTACAAACATATTTGTAATCATGGTGTTTAAATAAAGATATTATTAATTAAAAAAAGTGTGGACCATGCATTACATTTTCAATAAGGTTCTTCTTTGCTTTAAAGGTCTACAGGGACAGATTGTTCAATTCAAACTCTCAGACATTGGAGAAGGGATTAGAGAAGTCACTGTTAAAGAATGGTAAGTTACTCTACATTTTTGTTAAGTAAACAGAAGTAAAAGTACAATGGGTAAGATCTAATTGAATTGCAAAAGTTCTTTATATAGCATTATCCTTTTTTTTCAAAGGTAAAACGAGATGTATTGCCAAATACCAGGGCCATTATTAATTATATACCACAATCTTTTATTCTATGTAACTTACTAAGTGTTTTTTTTTAATTTAATTTCTTTCAGTGGGCCACAGAGATGGTAAAGGGGTTAAGATGCTTTTCTTGCATGTGGCCAACCCAGGTTTAATCCTTACCACTGCATCTAATCTCCTAAATACCTCTAGGAGTGATCCCTGAGCACAGAGCCAAGTGTAAGCTCTGAGCACAACCAGGGGTGCTTTAAATAAAACAAAACCAAAAGGATTTCTTTTACTGCCTTCTCTCACTTTAGCTTTAAAAAAAAAAAAGAGAGAGGCCAGAGCAATAGCACAGCAGGTAGGGCATTTGTCTTGCATGCCGCTAACCTGTGTTCCATCCTTGGCATCTCATATGGTCCCCCAAGCCTGCCAGGAACAAGTTTTGAGCACAGAGCTAGGAGTAACTCCTAAGTACTGCTAGGTATGGCTCAAAAACAAAACAAAACAAAAAAAAAAAAAAACTCTAAAACATGTTCAATTGAGATGGCCAGGAATATGAATAGCATTTAATGTATAAACATAGACTTCTTTCAAAACTGTTTATTTACTGTTGTAGTTCTATGATTTCATTACATTACAAATGCAAATATAGGAGATAACACCAAGTTCTGGATTGCATGATTTGGAGTTTGCCTGCAGCACAACATGATACCATGAGTATACGCAGGAATGACTTGCAAATATTGAGCCCTACCTGGGGTGGTTTCACTGAACAAACAAGAATGCAAGTACGATGGACTCACTGTGACTTTATATATATATTTTTTTTGTTTTGTTTTGTTTTTTGTTTTTTTGTTTTTGTTTTTGGGCCACACCCGGCGGTGCTCAGGGCTTACTCCTGGCTCTCTGCTCAGAAATAGCTCCTGGCAGGCACAGGGGACCATATGGGACACCGGGATTCGAACCAACCACGTTTGGTCATGGATCGGCTGCTTGCAAGGCAAACACTGCTGTGCTATCTCTCCGGGCCCGTGACTTTATATTTTTACAAAAAGGTCCTACCAAAAGGCATGAATCAAAAATAATTTTTAAAAAGATAAAAATGCTCAGAAAAGACCTTGGATCATAAGAAAAAGCCCTCTGCTTGCTTTATTTATCTACATGCTTTCTTTCAGTTCTGGGGAGAAATGCATACTTCAGGATATTAAATTAATTGGTGGAGCAGGACTGCATTAATTAAAACCAAGGGACTCACACATGCACAGTATTTGCTATACTATTGAGATATCTCTTTGGCCTATTTTTTTTTGTAATTTTCTAAAAGTAATAGTTAAGATAAATAATTAGATTCCGGGGCTGGGCGGTGGCGCTAGAGGTAAGGTGCCTGCCTTGCCTGCGCTAGCCTTGGACGGACCGTAGTTCGATCCCCTGGCGTCCCATATGGTACCCCAAGCCAGGAGCAACTTCTGAGCACATAGCCAGGAGTAACCCCTGAGCGTTACCAGGTGTGGCCCCAAAACAAAAACAAACAAACAAACAAAAACAAAAAAAAAAGGTAAGATAAATAATTAGATTCCCTCTTTCACTGTCATTTTAAAGCTGTTGAAGATTTTTTGTTTTTGTTTTGGTTTTGGTTTTTGGGCCACATCTGACAGTCCTCAGGGTTTACTCCTGGCTCTGCACTCAGAAATCGCTCCTGGCAGGCTCAGTGGACCATATGGGATATTGGGAATTGAACGCAGGTTCATCCTGGGTCGTCTGTATGCAAGGCAAACACCCTACCGCTGTGCTATCACTCCAGCCCTGTTTAAGATTTATTAAAGAATTGGTGCATCAACACAATTTTTGTAGTTTTGCATTTGTCTTTTAAACCTGATAGAACCAAGATTACCAAGTATATATTCTTTCTTTTGTTTTGGGGTCATACCAGTGGTGCTCAGGGGGTTACTCCTACCTCTGCACTTAGGAATCACTCCCAGCTATACTCCAGGGACTATATGGGATGTCTGGGAGCAAACCTGGATTGACCCTGTGCAAAGCAATCACCCTAACCGTTGTACTTCTCTCTGTGATCTACATATATTATTATTTATTTTATTTTATTTTTATTTTTTTTATTTTTGGGCCACACCCAATAGTGATGCTCAGGGGTTACTCCTGGCTATGTGTTCAGAAATCGCTCCTGGCTTGGGGAACCATATAGGATGCCAGGGGATCGAACCATGGTCCATCCTAGGCTAGGTCGGGCAAGGCAAATGCCTTACTGTTTGCACCTCGGCTTCAGCCCCCATATATTATTTCTTATACTTACTATGTATGCTTATGGACTATTCTAGCTCAAGCTTAGGGGTTTGCTGTCAATATTTAGGGGACCAGGTAGGACTAGGGATAAGTTCTGAACTGCCTGCATGCAAATTTTGGACTTTGCACATGAGCTATCACTCAGACCCAAAATATATGAAACTTGATTTTTTTTTCCCCTTAGCACACTGAATATATTCTTCAACTGCTTTCTGGCATCCATGATTTTTTGAGTAAAAATTATCTGTTTATCTTAGGAGGTTTCTCATATTTCATGAAATATTTCATATTTCATGAGAATCTTTTGCTGATTTCAGAATTCTCTTTGTTGGCAGTTTAATGATTGTGTATGTAGTTATGTAGTTGTAATGTGCCTAACTGTTTTGCATTTCTTCTGTTTGGAGTTTGCTGAATTTCTTACATAGGTACATTGGGGAGGGGAGGGGGTCTCACCTGGAGGTACCCTGGGCTTACTTCTGACTCTGTGCTTATAAATTACTCCTGGTAGTGCTTAGGGGACTATATGAGGTTCTGGGAATCAAACCTGGGCTGGCCACATGAAAGGCAAGTGCACTCACTACACACTGTCTTGTCTTTCTGACCCAAAGTTGCTGTTTTACAGCAACTTGTAATTTTTAGAGTTGTAGAAAAGTTGTTTTAGATATAGGGGCCCACAACCCGTGATAATCAGGGCTTATTATTCCTTGCTCTGTGTTCAAGGATCATTCCTGGGAGACTCTGGGAACTATATGGGATTGAACCTGGAAGCGTCCTACTAGCTGAACTATCAGGCTTCAATTTTGGGGAGAGGGAGGTGTTTATAGTGCTCAGGTGCAAATAGCTTGGTAGATCTGGTGGACCTTGGAAGACTATGCTATATTGGGTATTGAACCTAGGGCTCCCACATGGACAGCATGCACTCAGCATGCGCCACTGCTCCCGCTCCAGTTTTGCTCAGTTTTGCTTTGACTACTATTCTGGGAGATTCGGCTACACTTGGCAGTACTTGTGGGCCATGGAGTTCTGGTGTTGAACTTGGGACTTCTTGCATCAAGGCGTTCACTTCACCCCAGAAAAAAAGACTTTAATCATCCTTTGCTAGAGTGCCTGTTGCTTTTATGGAGGAGCAGATTTTTTTTTGTTTGTTTGTTTTTGTTTTTTGGGCCACACCCAGCGGTGCTCAGGGGTTACTCCTGGTTCTATGCTCAGAAATAGCTCCTGGCAGGCAGAGGAACCATATGGGACACCGGGATTCGAACCAACCACCTCTGGTCCTGAATCGGCTGCTTGCAAGGCAAACGCCGCTGTGCTATCTCTCCGGGCCAGGAGCAGTTCTTTCTTTCTTTCTTTCTTTCTTTCTTTCTTTCTTTCTTTCTTTCTTTCTTTCTTTCTTTCTTTCTTTCTTTCTTTCTTTCTTTCTTTCTTTCTTTCTTTCTTTCTTTCTTTCTTTCTTTCTTTCTTTCTTTCTTTCTTTCTTTCTTTCTTTCTTTCTTTCTTTCTTTCTTTCTTTCTTTCTTTCTTTCTTTCTTTCTTTCCTTTCTTTCTTTCTTTCCTTTCTTTCTTTCTTTCCTTTCTTTCTCTCTCTCTCTCTCTCTCTCTCTTTCTTTCTTTCTTTCTTTCTTTCTTTTCTTTCGTCCTTCCTTCCTCCCTCCCCTCCCTCTCTCCCTCCTTCCTTCCTTCCTTCCTTCCTTCCTTCCTTCCTTCCTTCCTTCCTTCCTTCCTTCCTTCCTTCCTTCCTTCCTTCCTCTCTTGTTTTTGGGGCACACCTTTTGCATTTAGGGGGTTACTCCTGACTCTGCACTCAGAAATTGTTCCTGGCAAGCCCAGGAATCATATGGAATGCCAGGAATCAAACCCAGGCCCATCCCGGGTCAGCCGTGATCAAGGCAAAACACCCTACTGCTGTGCTCTCTTTCTTTGGCTCCAGATTTTGGAGTTGCTTACTCCTTCATTCTAGTAGTAAAAAGTGCCCTATTTATTTATTTGAACATTTTTTGGATTTGGGCCATACCTGGAGGCAATCTGTTCTGTGCTTGATGATGGGGTACTTTGTGTGCTGGAAATCAAGCATTGCAAAGCATGTTTCTAAGCACTCAGTCCCATTGAGCTATCTCTCTGACCCTCTATATGTGCCTTTTTTTTTTTGTTCTTTTTTTTGGGGGGGGCACACCGGGCGGTGCTCAGGTTACTCCTGGCTGTCTGCTCAGAAATTGCTCCTGGCAGGCACGGGGGACCATATGGGAGACCAGGATTCGAACCAACCACCTTTGGTCCTGGATCGGCTGCTTGCAAGGCAAACGCCGCTGTGCTATCTCTCCAGGCCCTATATGTGCTTTTTTTTTTTTTTTAATGTTTTAAGGTAATGTGTTTTTAATCGTGTTGATCTTTATGGTCTTGATATATACTTTTACTTCACCAAACCCCCCATTGCATATACTTTTTATTCAATTTCTTTTTTATTTGATTTTAAATTTTTTTTTGGTTTTTGGGCCACACCCGGCGGTGCTCAGGGGTTACTCCTGGCTGTCTGCTCAGAAATAGCTCCTGGCAGGCACAGGGGACCATATGGGACACCGGGATTCGAACCAACCACCTTAGGTTCTGGATGGGCTGCTTGCAAGGCAAACACCGCTGTGCTATCTCCCCGGGCCCTGATTTTAATTTTTAATATTTTTTAAAATTGTTTGTTGGCAGTCCAGGGAGCTAAGGGTGGAGGGTAGGGAAGTATGCTGGTAACAGGGGCAGAGAGAAGTCAACACTGGTGGTGGGAATTGCCTTAATTCACTGTCACTATGTACCTTAAATATAATTGTGATAGACTTCTAATTCATTGATCTCAATAAAGTTTTTTTTTTTTTGGTTTTTGGGCCACACCCGGTAACGCTCAGGGGTTACTCCTGGCTATGCGCTCAGAAGTTGCTCCTGGCTTGGGGGACCATATAGGACACCAGGGGATCGAACCGCAGTCCGTCCAAGGCTAGCGCTGGCAAGGCAGGCACCTTACCTTTAGCGCCACCGCCCGGCCCCTCAATAAAGTTTTAAAAATAGTTTCAGTCATAATATTCCAACATCAATGTACACTTCCCACCACCAATGTCTCACCCACACCTGGCCCTCAGCCTGCCACTATGGCAGATACTTTTTTCTCTCTCTCTTGCTTTTTTTTCTCCCTTTTTTTGTTTAGGCACCAGGGTTTAAAATACTGTTATCGAAAGGTCTCACTTTACCTCCTTTCGGCACCTAGTTCTTGTCCAGAGTGATCATTTCCAACTATCACTGTCATAACAGTCTGTTCTCTGTCTTTACTGAATTCCCCCACTATTTGTGGCAAGCTTCCTACCAAGGGTCCTCCTGGCCTTTCTCTCTGTTGTCTCTGGATATTAATACTAGATTATCGTTTATATCCCACAAATGAGTGCATTCAGTCTATGTCCTTCTCTCTCTGACTCGTATTACTCAGCACTATACTCTCCATGTCTACCCCATGCATAATCAAATTGTATGACTACATATTCCTAACTGCTGTGTAGTAGTTTGAAGGGTCACGTTCTCTAGATTGGTTGTGGTTTGATTCCCACTGAGCTCCCAGACAAGAAAGGCAGTTCCCATTCCCCTGTCTGATTATTAGGTCAGGGGGAAGAGATCCAGTTGTAGAGATCTGCAGGAAATAATTCACACAGTGAAAAGGTACAAGAATAGATTCAGGAAACCCAGTGCTCAAGCATGGAATTCAAATCACCCAAGCTTTCTGCTCCTAAGGAATGCAGCTCAGTGGAAGAAGATGGAAGAATGAGCCCCAGTCTTTCTCAGACCCTTGCTTTTATTGACAAGAATCAGGTACCACCCTAGGGTGGGGGCAGAATGCCAAGTAAGGAATAATCCAATCTACTGTCATCAGGTCACACCCTTGGGTGGAGTACAATTATTGATTAGGGTCGGATCAGTAACTCAACAGTAGTTCTTTTCTTTTCCTTTTTTCCTTTGGGTTTTGAGTCTCACCCAGCAGTGCTCAGAGATTACTACTGACTGCTCAGAAATCACTTCTGGCAGGCTCAGATGATCGAACCAGGGCCCATCCCTGGTTGGCTGCATGCAAGGCAAATGCCCTACTGCTGTGCTATTGCTCCAACACCTCCATAGTTTCTTTATCCACCCATCTTTTCTCAGGCACTTGAGTTATTTCAGATTCTGACTATTGTGATAGTGCTATAATGAACTTAGGAGTTCAGATACCTTTTCTGCAGTTAGTCCCCTACATTATATTCTAAGGAGCACTATTGATAGGTTCAATGAAAGCTCAATTTCTAGGTTTTTGAAGAATATCCATATTGTTTTCCCGGGGCCGGGCGGTGGCGCTAAAGGTAAGGTGCCTGCCTTACCTGCGCTAGCCTAGGACGGACCGCGGTTCGATCCCCCGGCATCCCATATGGTCCCCCAAGCCAGGAGCAACTTCTGAGCACATAGCCAGGAGTAACCCCTGAGCGTCACCGGGTGTGGCCCAAAAACCAAAAAAAAAAAAAAAAAACATATTGTTTTCCCAAAAGGCTGGACGAGTTGACATTCCCACCAGCAGTGAAATGAGAGTCCCTTTCTCCCATGCCAGCACTGACTATTTATGTTCTTTTGATTTATTGGTTATTGTTTTAGTGCCACACCTGGCAGTTACTCCTGACTCTACACTCAGGAAGTACTTCTGGTGGGCAAGGGACCATATGGGATGATGGGGATCAAACACAAGTTGGCTATGTGTAAGGAAACAAATATCCTATTTGCAGTACAATTACTCCAGTCTCTCTTGTTTTTTGTTTTTGATATGTTCCAGTCTCTATATATGTAATTTTAAACCCAATTTCCTTCCTCTCTCCTTTCCTTCCTTCTCCCAGCTGTGTACTGGGGGTTGCTACCAGTGGTGTTTCGAATTGAACCAAGTTCTGCCACATTCAAGGCAAGCACCTTAACCCCTGTTAACTCCTTCAAGTAAACCTAATTTCTTTGTCATGGGTGATACTTTCTTATTTGTTTTCTTTTGTTTTGGGGCCACACCCAGCTGCGCTCATGTGTTATTATTGGCTCTGGACTCAAATCGCTCCTGGTAGGCTCAGAGGACCATATGGGATGTCAAAATCAAACCCGGATCCTTTCCAGGTTGGCCCCATGCAAGGCAAATGCCCTACTGCTATGCTATCACTCCGGTCCATATACCATGAGTGATTTTTTTTTTTTGAGTGATATTTTATTATGGACTAAGAAAGTGGGTAGGGGCCAGAGAGATAGCACAGTGGAAGAGTGTATGCCTTGCACATAGCTGACTCAGGACAGACCTGGGTTTTTTTTTTACTATCTTGCTTTGTTTTGTTTTGGTTTGGTTTAGGTTTTGGTTTTTGGGTCACACCTGGCAGCGCTCAGGGGCTACTCCTGGCTCTACGCTCAGAAATTGCTCCTGGCAGACTCGGGGTACCATATGGGATGCCGGGATTTGAACCACTGTCCTTCTGCATGCAAGGCAAACGCCCCATCTCTATGCTATCTTGCCAGCCCCAAGTTTACTATTTTGTGAAGAAACATTATGAAATAACATTTGTGAATAAGTGAATGAAGAAACATTCAGAAATTCTGTTACTCTTTATTAACTTTACTATAACATCCTTTGGTGTACCACAATGACTAAATGCTGAGCTATTAGTACTTCTTGCCATCTAATTCCACAACACTAATACATAATTATTAAGATATATGTGCATATCTATGTTCATTCACTTTAGCACTTAGTATAATAGTATAATGATGCTTCCAGTATTAGGGTTGGAGACAACCTTAATATCAATGATAGATGGATAGATAAAAATAAACTGTGGGGCCCGGAGATATAGCACAGCGGTGTTTGCCTTGCAAGCAGCCGATCCAGGACCAAAGGTGGTTGGTTCGAATCCCGGTGTCCCATATGGTCCCCTCTGCCTGCCAGGAGCTATTTCTTAGCAGACAGCCAGGAGTAACCCCTGAGCACCGCTGGGTGTGGCCCAAAAACCAAAATAAATAAATAAATAAATAAACAAGCTGTGATATAGAAACACAATACTACTCAGCTATAAGAAAAGATGGACTCACGCAGTTCACTGCAACCTGGAGGGTAAATACCAAGTGAAATAAGTTAGAGGGAGAAAAACAGAAACTAGAAGGTTGCCATGGGCTAGCTTTTGGGTCCAGTTGGTTAGTAAACTTCTTTGAGTTCCCTCAAAGAGAGTGGGTGACACCAATGGCTAAATAGGAAGAAAAAGGGAAACCACACAATGCATGTGGGAGAAATAAGCATTCTAAAATTTAATGAGCATAATAAAAGGTATAAATGAGGGATTTAGCCAGCCACAGTTTTTTTTGATGGCATGAAAAAAATGTTCTCCTATGTTAAATCACAACATTACTTTCTTATAAACAGAAAAAACAAAACAGTGTACATGGCTCCTGCTGAGTAGATATATTTCAAGTAAGAAACCAGAGATAGGGGCCGGAGTGGTGGCACAAGCAGTAGGGTGTTTGCCTTGCATGCTGCACTCACCTAGAACGGATCTCGTTTCAATCCCCAATTGTCCCATATAGTCCCCCAAACCAGGAGTGATTTCTGAGTGCATAGCCAGGAGTAACCCCTGAGCATCACCACCTGTGGCCCATAAACAAAAACAAAACTAAAGAGAGAAGATAAATGTTAACATCTTAAAGCAGTTCCTGTCTGGCTAGTCCTAGATGTCAATACTGATAAGGAAATTTTGCAAGGAACCGGTTTTTCCTATTTTCTGGGGGAACAAGGTTTGTTTTAGGGGCAAATAGAATACAGATATGTAACTTCCTAAGGATTGACTAAGAAATAGTTTTTAGGAACACACAAACTTATCTGAAAAAGATCTAAATCTACCTGGTGAAGGTTTTCTTAATAACTCAATGTTGTTTTCTGGACAAAACTTTGGATGTAAGTTCTGAAGCAAGAATTAGTTAGCAAGGTGCCAGAGACATAGCACAGAGAATGGGCATTTGCCTTGCAAGTGGCCGACCCAGGAGGGACGGTGCTTCGAATTCCAGCATCCCATATGGTCCCAGGAGCAATTTCTGAGCACAGAGCCAGGAGTAGCCCCTGAGCACCTCCGGGTGTAACCCCAAAACAAAACAGAAGTCAAAGTCTTTTAGAGATGTCCAAAAGGTAGAACATTCCTTTCCATTTAAAACTGCAAGGGTGAGCCCAGAGAGATAGCACAGCGGCGTTTGCCTTGCAAGCAGCCGATCCAGGACCAAAGGTGGTTGGTTCGAATCCCGGTGTCCCATATAGTTCCCCGTGCCTGCCAGGAGCTATTTCTGAGCAGACAGCCAGGAGTAACTCCTGAGCACTGCCGGGTGTGGCCCAAAAACCAAAAAAAATAAAAATAAAATAAAACTGCAAGGGCATATAGAAACTAAGAGAAATAAAGTTGTTTTTGATGCTGAGTTTTCCAAGGTAAAGAGAAATTAATAAAGGCTATTTTTTCCTGTAATAATCCTTATTTTAGGAAATAACAGGCTTTACTATATACACACAAAATACAACAGAAAGGAAATTCATCTTTAGGCCAATTAAATATTTGGGTTTTTTTAGGGGGGTGGGTTCATACCCAACGACACTCATGGGTTACTCTTGGCTCTACACTCAGAAGTTGCTCCAGGCAGGCTCAGGGGACCATATGAGATGCTAGGATTCAAACTACTGTCTGTCTGAATCTGCTGCATGCAAGGCAAACACCCTACCTCTGTACTATCTCTCCAGCCCCTGAATATTTATTATTAAGCATAATATCACCTTTCACTATCAAAAATCTTGGTCAGCCATCCATGCTGAGACTAAGTGGGCCTTCTGACAAAATTCATTAGGTTGTGGTGGTGATAAATTATCTAATTTGTCTATGAAATACAAAAATAAAAAGACTCAGGAAGGAAACAGGTAATATCAGACATTACAAACTCTTGGGCTTGAATTAAACAATTACTGGACAAAACTGTTTACCAAACGGAGCAGAGGAGGGAGAGTGGGAAAGGAAGATCAGATCAGAGATGATATAAGGACAGTGGTGAAGGGTCATGGGCACTTTGGGGTGGGTGTGGGGGGGGCTACAGAAAATTTATATGTTAGTACTATGTAACCTTACCTTACCTAAACTATAATTTAAAAAGTGAAAGCAATTAATGTTGGCCAGATGAATATTGATCTATTTTAGTGTGACCGTTTCATGGTCAGGATGATCTTATAATTGCTGATGTAAAAGTTGTTTGTGTCTTTTTCTTTTAGGTATATAAAAGAAGGAGATACCGTGTCTCAGTTCGATAGCATCTGTGAAGTTCAAAGTGATAAAGCTTCTGTCACTATTACTAGTCGCTATGACGGAGTCATTAGAAAACTGTATTATAATCTAGATGATATTGCCCTTGTGGGGAAGCCCTTAGTAGACATAGAAACGGAAGCTTTAAAAGGTACTGCAAAATGTGTTCTTAGATTTTGCCAAATCAATTCCTGCTGTCCTTTTGTCATTGGATAACAATGAAAAGGAATGTTTTACTTTTAATAATTTATAGGATTTGAATGGGGAAGTGATTAGAACTGAAATCAGGAAAATAGAAATAGTGGAGCCGGGCAGTGGCGTTAGAGGTAAGGTGCCTGCCTTGCCTGCGCTAGTCTTGGATGGACTGCGGTTCGATCCCCCGGTTTCCCATATGGTCCCCCAAGCCAGGAGCAACTTCTGAGCGCATAGCCAGGAGTGACCCCTGAGCGTCACCGGGTGTGGCCCAAAAACCAAAAAAAAAAAAAAAAAAAAAAGAAAATAGAAATAGTTCTCTGTGATGAATGACAGCCTTATAGAAGTTGGGAAGGGAGGCATGGTTTTATTTTCTATTTCTTAACTAATAAATATTTTTATTTAAGTCATAACAATAAAACCCTATATATGCATGATAGAACCATAAAATCTTTATTAGTTTGAGAGTCATGAAATTTGAAGTTAGGGAGCCAGAATACAGTGGGAAGGAGATTTGCCTGCACAATGCCAACCGAGGTTCAATCCCTGGCATCCTATGGCACCATGAACCCCACCTGGAGTGATATCTGAGCACAGAGACAAAAACAAGCCCTGAGCATCATAGGATGTGGCCGAAAACTAAACAGGAAGAAAGAAATTTGAAGTAAAATCTAACTCTCACTCCTAAAGTATGTTTTCACATCAAAATGAAGAGACACCTGTTAAAAGTTGTAGTAATTAAAGGAAGAAATTGATGTAAGAATACTTAGAAACTTTTTTTTTTTTTGGTCGGGGAGGCACAACCAGTGATGCTCAGGGGTTACTCCTGGCAATGTGCTCAGAAATCGCTCCTGGCTTGGAGGACCATATAGGATGCCAGGGGATCGAACTGCGGTCTGTCCTAGGTTAGTGCATGCAAGGCAGACACCTTGTCGTTTGCACCACCACTCCAGCCTCTAGAAACTGACTTTTAGTACTTGATGTTTTATTACTTTAAATACTATTTAAGTACTTTACTACTATTCAAGTACTTTTAGTACTTGAAGAGATCAGTCTTCCAATTACCAACTACTTAATATGAGTGATCTTGTTATAGGCAGGGATTGACCCCAAAGCACCACCAGATTTGAGCTCCTCCCCCCAAAAGAAAGAAATTAATGCCTGAAAATGAAAATGCATTACTCTACAGATTCTGGTACCTCCCTCCACACACACAACATATATTTTATTCTGATAGTTTTCCTGTTCAGAAGTAAGCAAATTATCGGGGGCTGGAGAGATAGCATGGAGGTAAGGCATTTGCCTTTCATGCAGAAGGTCATTGGTTCGAATCCTGGCATCCCATATGGTCCCCTGAGCCTGCCAGGAGCAATTTCTGAACGTAGAGCCAGGAGTAACCCCTGAGCGCTGCCGGGTGTTACCCAAAAACCAAAAATAAATAAGAAGTAAGCAAATTATGACACCCCTCCTTTTTTTTTAACTGTAAGTTAACTTCAGGTTGAATTTATTTTTGTAAACATCTTAAGATATTTCTGCCTAAAAAATACAGTTTTACTTTGTTGCCAGACTCAGAAGAAGATGTTGTTGAAACTCCCGCTGTGTCCCATGAAGAACACACACACCAAGAAATAAAGGGCCAGAAAACATTGGCTACGCCTGCAGTTCGCCGCCTTGCAATGGAAAACAATGTAAGTTTTCCTCATTATTTTTGTCTTGTTTTTTGTTTTGTTTTGTTTTTGCCTTTGGGCCATGCCCACTGAGGCTCAAGAATACTCTTGGCTCTATACTCAGGAATCACTCCTAGCGGTGATCGAGAGACCATATGGTATGCCAGCGATCAAACTCGAGTTGCCACAATCAAGGCAAGTGCCTTACCCACTATTCTATCATCCCAGACTCTTTTCTTAGGTTACATAGGAAAAGCACATTTGTGGGACTGACAGAATAACTCCATGGACTGAGCATATGCTTTTAATGGAAGAGGCCCATGTTCAGTTTCTGGCACTGCATGGCTCCTGGAACACTACCTAGAGTAAATCTAGGAGCCAGTCAGGAGTAGCCTCCCCAGCATTATCGGGTATGGTCCCCAAACAGAAGGAAAATGCATTTGTTTCTTATGAATAATTATAAGCCATCCCACAATGATATGGTTCCATTTCTAATTAAAGAAAACATTTGATCCACTAGCTGGTGCCAGCCCAGTAAATCTTAAATGACTTCAGTAAAATCATTGTAAGACATAACTGTCATCTCAACTTGACTTTTTGTTGTGTTTGTAATAGTTCTATTTGCTTTTGTCTTGTTACAAACAATATGAAGTAAACTTTATTTGTCTCTGCAATGGGGTAGTCTGGGGTAGTGGATGGAAAATGGGACATGGATTGAAGGGAAGTCATACCAGTGGTAGAATTGGTGTTGGAATTGTTAATGCCTGAAACAACTGTATTATAAACAACTTGGAAAATCAGTGTTAAAAATTTTTAAAAGAGGGGGTTAGTGGGCCCAGAGAGATAGCACAGTTGTGTTTGCCTTGCAAGCAGTTGATCCAGGACCTAAGGTGGTTGGTTCGAATCCCGGTGTCCCATATGGTCCCCTGTGCCTGCCAGGAGCTATTTCTTTTTTTTTTTTTTTTTTTTTTTTTTTTTGGTTTTTGGGCCACACCCGGCATTGCTCAGGGGTTACTCCTGGCTGTCTGCTCAGAAATAGCTCCTGGCAGGCACGGGGGACCATATGGGACACCGGGATTCGAACCAACCACCTTTGGTCCTGGATCGGCTGCTTGCAAGGCAAATGCCGCTGTGCTATCTCTCCGGGCCCAAAGGAGCTATTTCTGAGCAAATAGCCAGGAGTAACCCCTGAGCACTGCCGGGTGTGCCCCCCCAAAAAAACAAACAAACAAACAAAAACAACAAACAAAAAAAGAAGGGGTTAGTGTGATAATTCAAAGTGTTTTGCATGTGTGAGGCCTGGGTTCAATAAAATGCTTATTATTGAAATATGATAATTTGTGCTCGCTTCGGCAGCACGTATACTAAAATTGGAATGATACAGAGAAGATTAGCATAGCCCCTGCACAAGGATGACATGCAAATTCGTGAAGCGTTCCATATTTTAAAAAAAAAAAGAAGAAAAGAAAGAGCAAAAAATAAAAAATAGGGGCCGGAGAGATAGCATGGAGGTAAGGCGTTTGCCTTTCATGCAGGAGGTCATCGGTTCGAATCCCGGCGCCCCATATGGTCCCCCGTGCCTGCCAGGAGCTATTTCTGAGCAGAGAGCCAGGAGGAACCCCTGAGCACCGCCGGGTGTGGCCCAAAAAAACAAAAAAACAAAAAAAAATAATAATAATAAAAAATAAAATAAATAAAATAAAAAATAAAAAATAAATGGGCTTTAGGCAAATAAAAATTTTTTGCAAATGCAAAAAAAAAGAAAAATGATAATTTATCAAAGTTTTTATGAGAAGTGGAAAGAAAAATTAAGAGTATGGCTTTATTATTATTATTATTATTTTGGTTTTGGGTCACACCCAGCAGTGCTCATGGGTTACTCCTGGCTCTACTCTCAGAAATCACCCCATGCAGGCACAGGGGACCATATGGGATACCGGGATATGAACCACTGTCCTTCTGCATGAAAGGCAAATGCCTTACCTCCATGCTATCTCTCCAGCCCCTATTATTTTTATTTTTATTTTCTTTATTATGGTGGGGGTATTGATTGGGCCATACTCAGCTGTGCTCAGGGCTTACCTTTGGCTCTTGACTCAGGAATCACTCTTTTTTTGTTTTGTTTTGTTTTTTTGTTTTTGTTTTTGTTTTTGGGCCACACCCGGTGGTGCTCAGGAGTTACTCCTGACTGTCTGTTCAGAAATAGCTCCTGGCAGGCACAGGGACACCGAGATTCGAACCAACCACCTTTGGTCCTGGATCGACTGCTTGCAAGGCAAACACCGCAGTGCTATCTCTCCGGGCCCAGGAATCATTCTTGACAGTGCTCAGGGGAACAGACAGAGTGCTGGGGATCAAACCTTGGTCAGCCATATGAAAGGCAAGCACTTTACTTATGTTCTCACTCCTGCCTTAGATTTATTGAATTTAAGAATTTTAATTTTAGCATCATTTGGGCTGGGGAGATAGCTTCATAGGATGGAGTCCATATTTTTCTTGCAGAAACCCAAGGTTTGATCCCTGGTATCTTTTGGCTCAGTCCTCAAGCACTGTGTTGGGAGTAGCCTGCCAACTGTATGCTAAGCACCTACCAAATATAGTCCAGAAAAGACTAAAAATAATAGTAAAACAAACAAACAAACAAAAATAATAGTAAAATGTCCATATTTTTAGATTAAGCTGAGTGAAGTTGTTGGCTCAGGAAAAGATGGCAGGATACTTAAAGAAGATATTCTCAACTATTTGGAAAAGCAGACAGGAGCTATATTACCTCCTTCGCCAAAAGCTGAAATTGTGCCACCTCCAGCAAAACCAAAAGACAAGACTATTCCTATTCCAGTATCAAAACCTCCAGTATTCATAGGCAAAGACAGGACAGAACCGGTGAAAGGTAATCATGACCTTTACTTATAACTAAAATTATAATATAGGGGAATAGTATAATATATTTGGGTAGAAGATATTTGTTACATATATACACATTATAAGTATATATATTATATATATATGGTTTCCGTTATTGCTGAAGGAAAAGTTTACATTCCGTATACAAGAACAAACCAAAAGAACAGTTTTTTTCAGGTGATATTTCAGTTTGTACTATTAATTTCTGAAGAATACTACAATGTCAATTTTTTTGCAATGCTAACCTATGTACAGATCATTGTTTCGTTTGATGAGTCTTTGGAATCTTTTCAATAGTCATTATTTTTAGGAAGCTTTCAAAGTTATTCTGATTTTTCCTGGTTGTTGTTTTTTTTTTGTTTTGTTTTGTTTTGTTTGTTTTTGGGCCACACCCGGTGGTGCTCAGGAGTTACTCCTGGCTGTCTGCTCAGAAATAGCTCCTGGCGGGGCTGGGCCGTGGCGCTAGAGGTAAGGTTCCTGCCTTGCCTGCTCTAGCCTTGGACGGACGGGACCGCGGTTCAATCCCCCGGCGTCCCATCTGGTCCCCCAAGCCAGGAGCAACTTCTGAGCACATAGCCAGGAGTAACCCCTGAGCGTTACCGGGTGTGGCCCAAAAACACACACACACACACATACAAAAGAAATAGCTCCTGGCAGGCATGGGGGACCATATGGGACACCGGGATTCGAACCAACACCTTAGGTCCTGGATCGGCTGCTTGCAAGACAAACACCGCTGTGTTATCTCTCCGGGCCCCACTTCTGATTTTTCATAAACTCTTTTAAGATGGTGGACTTCTAGAAGTGTTTCTTGGCAAGTACACCATTGAGTAGACACCTACTTGACATCCTTTTGCATTTTTTCCTGCTGCACAGTATTGAAAGTTGCTGCTTATTATAGGTTACCCTGGACTCTGGGTGCTCTGTGGCAGTCACAGCCTTCGCTTGGTAATAAATGACTTCAAGTTAGTTTTTAAAATGGTAACTCCAAGGAGAAGAGCTTGGAAATGATCAGCATTAAGGAAACTTCTATTTTAGGGGAAGAGGGGCCAACTAAAAAATTCAAAAATGAAAAAATATATATAATGTGTTTCAGGCTTTCATAAAGCCATGGTCAAGACCATGTCTGCAGCCCTGAAGATCCCTCACTTTGGATATTGTGATGAGGTTGATGTAACTGAACTAGTTAAACTCAGAGAAGAACTGAAACCCATTGCTTTGGCTCGTGGAATCAAACTCTCTTTTATGCCCTTCTTCTTAAAGGTGAGAGTTCATTCGTTTTTAAACCTAAAGCTTGTATGGGACATCATGTTTCGTTTTGAAAATATGAGGGGCCGGGTAGGTGGCGCTGGAGGTAAGGTGTCTGCCTTGCAAGCGCTAGCCAAGGAAGGACCGCGGTTCGATCCCCCGGCGTCCCATATGGTCCCCCCAACCAGGGGCGATTTCTGAGCACATAGCCAGGAGTAACCCCTGAGCGTCAAACGGGTGTGGCCCAAAAACCAAAATAAAAAAAAATAAAAAAAAAAAAAGAAAATATGCAAGATGTTAACTCTGGGTCTGAATAAAAATGTTACTTAACCATGTCACGTAAAAAATTGTCCATGAGGGGCCGGAGAGATAGCATGGGGGTAAGGCGTTTGCCTTGCATGCAGAAGGTCATTGGTTCGAATCCCGGCATCCCATATGGTCCCCTGAGCATGCCAGGTGCGATTTCTGAGCATGGAGCCAGGAGTAACCCCTGAGCGCTGCTGGGTGTGACCCAAAAAAAAAGAAGCAAATAAATAAATAAATCGCTTCTGGCAGGCTCAGGGGACCATATGGGATGCCCGGATTCGAACCACTGTCCTTTTGCAAGCAAGGCAAATGCCCTACCTCCATGCTATCTCTCGGGCCCCCCTCTTTGATACTATTTTGACAGATGGGCTGTCAAAAATTTTGACAGATGGGCTCTTCTGAACATGAAATGTGATAAGTGACACTCACCAAGTGCACTGTACTAGATGACCACACTAGACAGTCTTCTGTAGTGAATTCATATTGGAAACATGTGAGTGAGATCACCCAACCAGTGTGTGAACCAGAAAGAAAAAAAAAAAAAAGAAGTGAGAATTTTATACCCATACTCAAGGGGCAGGTAGAAATTGAGTTGGCAGAGAGCTTGGAAGAAAAGTAGGGTTAGTAGTCTGAGTCTAGAAGAATGAATCATGGCATAAGGTGTAAAACGACCTGTGGCCTATACATGTATTCATAGCACTGGCAAGAATGAAGAGTTAAAGGAGAACTTAAGTCTGTTTTCCAGTATGTCTGTTCTTTTTGTTTTGTTTTGTTTTGGCCACACCCAGTGACACTCAGGGGTTACTTCTGACTATGCACTCAGAAATCACTCCTGGCTTGGGGGACCATATGGGGCACCGGGGGATCAAACCATGGGCTTCCTAGGCTAGTGTAGGCAAGGCAGATGCCTTACCGCTGGCGCCACCACTCCAGCCCCAGTATGTCTGTCCTTAACTTACTGACTAAAGGCAGTCAGATGCCTAAACTCAGAATCAGTTTGCAAGAACACACCAAAGGGCCTGGACATAAAGAGGCATGGATTGAGTTGCTAATTTAGATCCTCACATCTGTGAAAGGGCAGACATTTTCTTTTCATAGTTTGATCAGTCTGCATAATTATAGGAAATCGCCTTGATTTTTATATTCTGCCTACTATTTTTTCTCATACTTAAATGCTTAGAAGGACCTAATTGACACTGCATGTGATAACATTAGTAGTTAAAATACACACAACTTGAAAGTAAGCGCATAAAATAAGTGCTCTCTTTCTTCTTTATGCCTCTTATTGTTCCTTCAAATTCCTAACCTTTCTAAGTTTGAAATGCTGAAGTTGGATTCTCTTTCTATTAAACAGGCTGCTTCCTTGGGATTACTCCAGTTTCCTATCCTGAACGCTTCTGTGGATGAAAACTGCCAGAACATAACATATAAGGTTGGCTATTAGTTATGATATATTCTTTTTTTTTTTGGTTTTTGGGCCACACCCGTTTGACGCTCAGGGGTTACTCCTGGCTATGAGCTCAGAAATCGCCCCTGGCTTGGGGAGACCATATGGGACGCCGGGGGATCGAACCGCGGTCCATCCTACGCTAGCGCTTGTAAGGCAGACACCTTACCTCTAGCGCCACCTTCCCGGCCCCAATATATTCTTGTTATAAATAAAGGATGGTGCACCTGGCTTCTGTGTACCTTAAGTAGTCATCTTTCTTTTAATTGATTTATTTACTGGTTTTGGGGCTACACCTGACAAATACTCAGGGGTTACTCCTGGCTGCCTGCTCAGAAATAGCTCCTGGCAGGCACAGGGACCATATGGGACACCGGGATTCGAACCAACCACCTTTGGTCCTGGATTGGCTGCTTGCAAGGCAAACACCTGCTGTGCTATCTCTCTGGGCCCAGATTATTATTTCTTAAAAAACAAACAAAAACAAAAAAAAAACTCCTGGGGCTGGAGATATAGTACAGTAGGTAAGGTGCTTGCCTTACACATGACTGACCTAAGTTTGATCTTGGGCATCCCAAATGGTCCCTGAGCAACATCATGAATAATTCCAGATATAGAGCCAGGAGTCACTCCTAGCCCTCAAGGCTTGTGTCTCCCAAACGAAACAAACAAAATCTTCCAGTTTCAATTGATTTGAATTTTGTTTGCTTTGGGGCGGTGCTCCAGATTTACTCCTGGCTTTGTACTTAGGGATCACTTCCTCTATACTATTTCTCAGTTCCTTTATTTCAAAATTTTTTGGGAATGGTTATCAGGGATTGAACCCAGGACTTCCTTTCTGCAAGGCATACACCCTACTATTGAAGCCATTTCTCCATTTCTGGACTATTTCCAGGATCATAGAAGAATAAGTTGTTCATGGAATCAGAATGTTAGTACAGTGGGTAGAGTGCTTGCTTTGCATGCAACTCACCTAGTTTGATTGCCACCACCACATATGTCCCTCCAAATCCTGCTAGAAGTGATCTCTAAGTTTAGAGCCAGGAGTAAACCCTGAACACAGCTGGGTGTGGCTGAAAAAACAAACAGATTACTGATTGAGAAGCCATAATAAATGCCCCGGTCTATTTTTTTAAAATTCATTAATATTCTCAATCTTTGACAAATGGAAGTGTTTAGTACGAATATTTGTGATTGAGAGTGAGTTCCTTTATAAGATTAATTTATATTATTAATATTAAATGATAATATTTATTAAAATATTTATTCAAAGTTTGATTTAACATTTGGGTCATTTTTTTGTTTGTTTGTTTTTGGGCCACACTTGGTGGTGCTCAGAGGTTGTTCCTGGTTTTGCACTCAGAAATTGCTAGTGGCAGGCTGAGGGATCATATAGGATGCCAGGAATTGAACTTGGGTTTGTCCTGGGTCGGCAGCATGTAAGGCAAACACCCGACCACTGTGCTTTCTCTCTGGCCCTTAATATTTGGGTCTTAAAGATCTTTATAACCTATGAAGAATTTGAATAATTTTCCAATTTGAGTTTTTCTTTATGATTCATATATTTGGTCCAGCTGAGGGCCTAATACTTGGAAAGTTTGCACTCTACCATGAAACTACGTTGCTGGCTCTAAAATCTTAATATGAGAACCAGAAAAGAGATTCTATTTTCAGCTTCCATTTATTCATCCAAATGGTGACATTTCTGTGAACCAGCCTCTGAAGGAATTGGAGAGCTACATCTCGAAATATCAGTGTATAATGTATGGAAACCTTCTTAAAAATAAATCTACAAAAAAAAAAATAAATAAATCTACATTTCTTCTGCCTTTTAAAATAATTTCTTGATTACATTTGCTTTTTTTTTTTTAACATTGCACTGTAATTCAGGAATAGTTTTATTGTCTCCAGAGAACTTTCTCTTTATATACCAGATGATGCATATACTCCAGTTCTTCAAGCCATTTCCCCAATCCACAAATCAGTTCTACCTTATTATTATTAGTTTATTTATTTTTTGGTTTTTGGGCCACACGGTTGACACTCAGGGGTTACTCCTGGCTATGCGCTCAGAAATTGCTCCTGGCTTGGGGGACCATATGGGATGCCAGGATCGAACTGCAGTCTGTCCTAGGTTAGTGCATGCAAGGCAAACATCCTACTGTTTGCACCACCACTCCGGCCCCTATTTACTTATTTTGCACAGTGGTGCAAACACAGTGGTGCTCAGGACTTACTCTGGGTTCTGCGCTCATAGGACATCTTTGTGGGGTTTGGGGAATTATATACAGTGTTTAGGATAGAATCTGAATCAACCCTATCTGCTGTGCTAAAGCTCTGTTTTAATGTTCCTATAGAAAGTAAATATACTAACAGCACTAACATGAGAGATGTTTTCTCTCTTTTTTTTTTGTTTTTTGTTTTTGGGCCACACCCGGTGTTGCTCAGGGGTGACTCCTGGCTGTCTACTCAGAAATAGCTCCTGGCATGCACGGGGGACCGTATGGGACACAGGGATTCGAACCAACCACCTTTGGTCCTGGATCGACTGCTTGCAAGGCAAACGCCGCTGTGCTATCTCTCCGTGCCCTGTTTTTAAAAAATTCAACAAGTAATGTTTATCTTAAGTTCCACGATAGTAAAATAATCGATAAATTATATTGGATGTGTATCTGTGTATCTTTCTAGGATTTTCTTTTATTTTTTATTCTTTCTTTTTTTTTGGGTGGGGGCAGGTTTGGGCCACACCAGCAGCGCTCAGGGGTTATTCCTGGCTCTGTGCTCAGAAATTGCTCCTGGCTTGGGGGACCATATGGGATACCAGGGGATCAAACCAAAGTCCGTCCTAGGTCAGCGTGTGCAAGGCAAACGCCCTACTGTTTGCACCACTGCTCCAGCCCCTGACGCGTGTTTTTGTAACAGTTAAAGGTGACCCTTTTCTGTTAAGTTTGTGGAAAGACCTACTGTTAAAGCATTTGTGTTTGGTTTTCTTTTTTTCTTTTTTAGGCTTCTCATAATATCGGGATAGCAATGGACACTGAGCAGGGGCTGATCGTGCCAAACGTGAAAAATGTTCAAGTCTGCTCTATATTTGAGATCGCCTCTGAGCTGAACCGCCTCCAGCAGCTGGGGTCTTCGGGACAGCTGGGCACCTCTGAACTCACAGGAGGCACCTTTACTCTTTCCAACATCGGATCTGTGAGTTGAGAATCAGAAACCATCATCAAAGCTTTGATCTTATGCACATTTAAACTTTTATTTTCATTTTCTTAAATAATATTTCTTTAAGCACCATGATTGCAAATATATTTGTCGATGGACGTTTCAAATTTTAAATTCCTTTCACCTTTTGCTCCTCAAATACTGAATATTTGACTTTTGTTGTGTTTTATTTTTAGATTGGCGGTACTTATGCCAAACCAGTAATATTGCCACCCGAAGTAGCAATTGGGGCTATTGGGTCCATTCAGGTATGTTTCTTATTGACAAAGCAATTAAGCAAATTAATATTAAATTAAATATTAATATTAAGCAAATCAATAGACTAAGCACAAAGTAGAGTCACCATTTCCAAGATTTTACCCCTCCTTTGTGGGCGTTTTTTTTTTTTTAACTTTATTGATTGATTGATTGGTTGGTTGGTTGTTGGGCCACACCCAGCAGTGTTCAGGGGTTACTCCTGGCTCTGCATTCAGAAATCACCCTGGCAGGCTTGGGACTATATGGGTTGCACAGAATTGAACTGGGTCCCTCCTGGGTCACCCACATGCAAAGCCTTACTGTTGTGCTATCTCTCCGACCCCTTCTTTGTGGGTTTGACTGTGACTTTTGGCTCCGTAAGCCAGTTATTTCTTCCTTAAAGTTAGGTCTTCAATTCTGGTCTCTGTGTATGAATGGTGATGATAGGAATTTTTTTTTTCGGTTTTTGGTTTTTGGGTCACACCCGGCAGCGCTCAGGGGTTACTCCTGGCTCTATGCTCAGAAATCGCCCCTGGCAGGCACAGGGGACCATATGGGATGCCAGGATTTGAACAACCGACCTTCTGCATGCAAGGCAAATGCTCTACCTCCATGTTATCTCTCCAGCCCTTATAGAAACTATTTTTGTGTGGGTCATCCATTGTAGGTTATGCCAGGCACAGCTGTGAGTTCCTTTGAATAAATACCAATTGAGCTAATTTGCTTCTATCATTTATCTTTATTTCAGAGAATCAAAAACTAAATTTTAATGTAATTCAGATTATTTGTAACGAAGTGTGAGGCGCTGTTTAGATTATTTTTTCCCCTCTAACTTTACTCTTTAACTCACTGGGTATAGCTCTGGAGGTTCCCTGTACCACAAACATAAGCAGTATCACAGCACTGGGGCCAAACATTTGAACTGTTTGGCCTAGCTGGCCAAGAAAATATCCCAGGAATGGACCTTGAGTACCTCCCCTCCTAGAAAAAAAGTAAACAGCCAACTTTGCAGTCTGTGATGAGATTTATTGTATGTATAGATATAGTACAGGGATCCAACACTAACTTGCAGAGACACTGAAATCTAGAGATTTTTAACTTATAAAAGTGGAGAAAGTGCAAATTTGCGTTTTCAAAGGTTTCTTGGGATGTTTTGCTGTCTGAGGAGGGTCAGTGACGTTTTTTGTTTGTTTGGTTGGTTTTGTTTTTATTGTTGGGGTTTGTTTTTTTTTTATTTATATTTTGGGCCACACCCAGTGATGCTCAGGGGTAGTTCCAGCTTTGTGTTCAGGAGGCTGTCTGGGAACTATATGAAATGCTGGGGATTTGGGGCCGGAGAGATAGCATGGAGGTAAGGCGTTTGCCTTGCAAGCAGAAGGTCATTGGTTCGAATCCCAGCATTCCAAATGGTCCCCCGAGCCTTCCAGCCTTCCAGGAGTGATTTCTGAGAATGGAGCCAGAAGTAAGCCCTGAGCACTGCTGGGTGTGACCCAAAAACCAAAAAAAAGAAAGAAAGAAATGCTGGGATTGAACCCAAGTTGGCCAGGCACAAGACCAGCTCCCTGTCCACTGTGCTATCTCTCCAACCCAGAATTTGCACTCTGTGCATGTGAAGCCTGACTCTGTTCTCTCTCTTATTTCTAGACCCTTCCCAGATTCAACCAAAAAGGAGACGTTTATAAGGCACAGATTTTGAATGTGAGCTGGTCAGCTGACCACAGGATCATTGACGGTGCTACAATGTCACGCTTCTCAAATTTGTGGAAGTCCTACTTGGAAAACCCAGCTTTGATGCTGTTAGATATGAAATGAAGATGAACAAAACCTCTCTGAACATTTTTTTTTTTTTTTAGTTTCCAAAGAATATGTAGAGCCTAGCTGTGCGAACACATGTTCTTCGTGATACTTTGTATTATAAATTGTTTGTATTATATGATTACGGTTCTATGGCACAATATTTATCACTGTTCTGTTAGATGTTTTACTGAGAATGAATCATGGTGAAAGAATTCTCCGGAGGCAGTTACATTTTATTTTTATAGGTCATGGACTTCTTTTTTTTTGTGGGGGGAGTCACTGGAGTGGGGAGTGCTAGGGATGGAACCCAGGGACTTAGACATGTGAGTTAAGCACTCTACCACTATACCCAAAAAGCATAACTTCTTTCTGTCATGCTGGTGTCAGTGGATTGAAACTGGCAAAACAAAAATAATTAACATAATTTATGTTAATTGAACAAGCATTAGTATTCTTCCTATATTTTTCCTTTGTTTTATTTAACACTCACTGTGACCAGAAGACAAATTATACTCTGTTGGGGAAAGGAATTTCATAAGCAAAAAGATCTTCTGTTTCTCCACAATAATGCTACTTGTTGTTTTTAAAAAACAAAAAAAGTAAGTGCAATTATATTTACCTTTTAAGATATCCAGGAATCTATGGCTCTGTAGAGTATCATTGTAAATGCCTTATTTATATAAATTAATAATTTCAAAGGAAAAATTTAGCGTAGATCTTAAAAGATACTCATAGTTTTCTAGCCACTATGACAGTTAGAAGTGTTTGTTTTAAATGAAAATACTTTGGGTAGGGAAGATAGAAGCCTCAAGGGACTGAGTTTCATGGTTTGTATTGTGGGGGACCTAGATTTGAGCCCTGGTACCTCCTGGAGTGACTTTCCAAGTACCAAGCCAGAAGGAACCTCTGAGTATGTCCAGGCATGGCTCCAAACAAAAATAAATAAAATTTATGTACCTTTAGATTCTTGGTAATGCTTTATCGGGAAGAACTCCTGTCAAACTGGCTTCGTGTTCATGTGTTTTAAATGTAGCAGTTGCTGATATAATCTATATTCAGAAATTTCCTGCCTTTTACTTTTTTATTTTTAGACTTTATGTTCAGCACAAAATCGGGTAGAATAGGGGCCAGAGTGGTGGCACAGGCAGTAGGGCCTTGCATGCACTGACCTAGGATAGACTGCAGTTTGATTCCCCAGCATCCCATATGATCCCCTAAGCCAGGAGTGATTTCTGAGCACATAGCCAGGAGTAACCCCTGAGTGTCACCGAGTGTGACCCAAAAAGCAAAAAAAAAAAAAAAAAAAAAAAAAAAAGTGGGGGGGTTTGGATAAATTAAAGATTTGAGACTAGGGAAATCATTCAAATGGGCTGGAACACACACTCTGCATGCAGGAGCTCTGGATTGGGTTTGATCCCAACCACTGTTGGGATTTCCCCTGAGCACTGCACCCTAAGTGAACCCTGAGCACTGCCAAGGTAGCCCAATAAAACAAATAAAATTAAGATCTATTATCGCATTCTTGATACCCTGAGAAAGATGTGACTAACGAAAGGAGAGGTCAGGCAGTAATTGTGGATGTTAAAATAATAGTTTTTATTTCAGCATATCAATAGATGATTCTCCATCTTGTTGGAGTCCCACCACTTCACTCGTCATAATGGCACCCAAATAAATACACTCTAACATTTCTATGTACATTCAGAAATCCATGTTGTGTCTCATATTCTCTCATTGAAAATTATGTGCAAGTAACAGAAAAAGTAGTTTTTATCTCTACTTGATTGTTTCCATGTTGAAATTAAAAACCATTTAATTTTGATATGGAAATTACTTTTCAATAGAAGATAATATGCCAAATGAATGTTACTATTTTTTAAACTCAGTTAATAGAATTACCAGGAAAATAAAAGCATCTCTCCAATTAACATTTTGATCAATGCATCTGTATACATACATAGCTATTCTTTTTATGAAAAGATTATACTATTTTATTTGTTTTTTTAATTAAACACTTATGGGGTAATTTTACACTTCAATAAATTCACACTATACTTTTAAATGACTGCTAGTATTCTGTTGTGTATTTATTAAATGTTTATTTTTATTTATTTATTTTGGTTTTTGGGTCACACCTGACCATGCCCAGGAGTTACTCCTGGCTCTGCGCTCAGAAATGGCTCCTGGCAGCTTGGGGGGGACCATATGGGATGCTGGGAATCGAACCAGGGTCCTTTCCTGAGTTGGCCTCGTGCAAGGCAAATGCCCTACCCCTGTGCTATCACTCTGGTCCCTATTAAAAGTTTAAATGCTAAACATTTACCATATACCAACATTTACACATACCAAGCATGGTGTTTAGTACTGGGTACACAATATTTACCCTCATGACTCATGCTGTTATTGGGCTGACAATTTAGTGAGGAAGACAGATATGAAATTGTCTTGGTCCAAAGATATGTCTCAATAGACTGAACACATTCTTTGTAGGTGGACTGGGTTCAATTCCCCAGCTCTGTATGGTTTCACAGGCACTGCTGGGATCAGCCCATAAGCACCACTATGTGTCTGAGACTGACCTTCAGGGGCACACATCCCCAAATTCTACTTGGCTACTGCCTGCATCTACTTGCCTAGCTGTTGCCCAAAGCGAGCCTCATATGTAAGCACTGGTTTTACCACCCCTTGCTCCCCCATTCTGGAAGGTTTGGCTCTTCTGTCTCTCCTTAGGCGCAAGGACCACTTTCCACTTTCCAAGGAACTCTCAAAGTGCAGACCAACAGATACAGAATATTTGCATGATCACAGAGAATTCTGTAGTAGATAATCTGCCCTAACTAGAAAGATAAATATCTGGAGAGATCATGAGGCTGGAGAGATAGTACAGCCAAGTCAACTACTTGACTTTCCAGGCAGCCAGTCTGGCCTTGCATAGTCAGCCTTTAAGCCCAGCTATGATTGATCCCTAAGCCAAAATCACAGCTATAAACACAGTTGGGCATTCACACCCCTAAGAGCCCCAGAGTCCATCTGATACCGCCTGGTACTCTAAGTATCATTGAGAATAACAACCACAAAATATGGAGCCCCAGACCAAATTCTAAATCTACTGTCTGATTTTTTCCCTCTAGGTAATTAGAAAAACTCCAATCACTTGCTTTCTCAAATTGTTATATTGACAGCTGTTCCATGAGCAGACCTCACTTTGTTTTGTTTTTTGGGGGGTGGGAGGAATTGGGGGCCACGCTCAGTAGTGCTCAGGTGTTGCTCTTGGCTCTGCACTCAGAAATTACTCCTGGCAGGCTCAGGGAATCATATGGGATGCAGGGTGTCAAACCTGGGTCGGTCATGGGCAAGGAAAATGCCTGACCCACTGTGCTATCGCTCTGGCCCCAATCTTTGGCTATTAATAGCAAGTGTGGATGGAAGGTCTTGTAATTCTGGTCACTTAAAATCAATGTGTCTGTTAAAGAGATAATGCTGAGGGGCCAGAGAGGTGGTGCAAGAAGTAGGGCATTTGCCTTGCACGTGGCTGACTTAGAACAGACTGTGGTTGATCCTCTGGCATCCCATATGGTCCCTCAAGCCAGGAGCAATTTCTGAGAGCAAAGCCAGGAATAACCGTTGAGCGTCACCAGGTGTGGCCCCCCCAAAAAAGAAAATGTTGATTTCATTTCCAGATGTCTTCTAAATAGTTGTCTCTCAAATCACCACTCATCAATTTTTTTGTTATTTGTTTCATTTGGGGGGCACACCCAGTAATATTCAGGAGTTACTCCTCATTCTATACTCATATGGGGGACCATATGAGATGCTGGGAATCAAACCCAGTTGGTGGTATACAAGACAACGCTCTCCATCCTGTGCTGTTGCTCTGGTCCAGGCATCCCTCTTAACTCTCACAACCCAGGGTCAACACACAGTTCAGTGACATCTCCAGAGCTAATTAGACCCACACAACTCAATCTTTATTTATTTATTTATTTATTTATTTATTTATTTTGGTTTTGGGTCACACCCGGCAATGCTCAGGGGTTATTCCTGGGTCTAGGCTCGGAAATGGCCCCTGGCAGGCTCAGGGGACTATATGGGATGCTGTGATTCAAGCCATTGTCCTGCATATTATCTCTCCGGCCCCTCACAGCTCTTTATACTGAAACTCAAGTGGTTCTTGTTAACCCCACAGTATCACCCACAGGCCCCTTTGTGTTTATATTTTGTTTATATTTTTCTTTGGGGCCACATCTAGCACTACTCAGGGTCATGTGGGAGTACGGTGTGGTTCTCAGGGATTTCTTCCAGCATGTTGGTGGGGATGGAAACGTGCAGCATTGGGAATTAAATCCACAGTTTTGGGGGATAGAGCGGTGGCTCAAGCGGTAGGGTGTCTGCCAGATGGTCTCCCAAGCCAGGAGTGATTTCTGAGCGCATAGCCAGGAGTAAACCCTGAGCATCACCAGGTGTGGTCCAAAACCAAATAAACAACAACAACAACAACAACAAATACACGGTTCCAGTATACAAAGCCTGTACACCTAACATTTGAACCATTTGGCCTCACTGCAACCCCCATGCTTGCTCTCTTAAAACTTTTTTTCTGGGGCCGGAGAGATAGTATGGAGATAGGGTGTTTGCCTTGCATGCAGAAGGACAGTGGTTTGAATCCCAGCGTCCCATATGGTCCCCCAGCCTGTCAGGAGCGATTTCTGAGCATAGAGCCAGGAGTGACCCCTGAGCAACGCTGGTGTGACCCATTTAAAAAAATAAACAATGACAAAAAAAAAACCCATAACTTATTTTTCTTTCTATTTTGGTTTTGGACCACATAAAACTATGTTCAGGGCTTCCCTTGACTTTTAGCTCAGGGACTACTCCTGGAACGACTCAAGGCAAGAGCCCTATATCTGCTGTTCTATCTCTCCATGGCACACACACCCCCAGACTCTTTTGTTATAGACAATATTACCATGGGTATTGGGGGATGAATCTGGGACTTCCATCACTGTGATCTTGTCACCAATGTGCACTGGGAGAGGTCCTGGCAGTCATTTGAATGAGAACTCTCTGCCATACAGCATGTGGCCTCTGACACAGCAAGCTGTGTGCAATCCTTCGTCATTCAACACAAGCACCACAGTGATTCCAGAGAGAACTACATCCAGTGTGCGCAACCTTCAGAGAGCATTACATTCAGAAAATGACAGAGGCTAAAGTGATAGCACTGAGGTAAGGCGTTTGCCTTGCATGCAGAAGGAAGGTGGTCCCCCGAGCCTGCCAGGAGCGATTTCTGATTGCAGAACCAGGAGTAACCCCTGAGCATTGCCGGGTGTGACCTAAAAACCAAAACCTAACAAACAAATAAATAAAAGAAAATGCGGGCCGGGCGGTGGCGCTGGAGGTAAGGTGCCTGCCTTGCCTGCGCTAACCTAGGACGGACCGCGGTTCGATCCCCCGGCGTCCCATATGGTCCCCCAAGAAGCCAGGAGCAACTTCTGAGCGCATAGCCAGGAGTAACCCCTGAGCGTCACAGGGTGTGGCCCAAAAACCAAAAAAAAAAAAAAAAAAAAAAAAGAAAGAAAATGCCAGTACCTCAGTCAAATGTATGAGCATTGAAACTTTGTCATTGCAATAGTAACAAAAAGGAAAAGAGAGGAAAATGAAGAAGGGAGAGAAAGGAAGAGAAGTGCAGAAGAAAGGAGAACACAAGGGAGATCAAGAGTTTAGGATAGGGGGCCGGAGCTGTGGCCGGAGCAGTGGCACAAACGGTAAGGTGTTTGCCTTGCTTCCTGAGCTAACCTAGGACAGACCGATGTTTGATCCCCCAGCGTCCCATATGGTCCCCCAAACCAGGAGCGATTTCTGAGCGCATAGCTAGGAGTAACCCCTGAACATCACTGGGTGTGACCCGAAAAACAACAAAAAAGAGTTTAGGATAGGAGGGCCAGATAGTACTAGGGAAGGGAAGGGGGGGAGGGAAGGGGAGGGGAGGGGAGGGGAGGGAAGGGGAGGGAGGGGAGGGGAGGGAAGGGGAGGGGAGGGGAGGGGAGAAAAAGCTCTGGCTTAAAGAAGGTAGCATCTAATCCACAGCACTCATATTCCCAGAGGAACCAGTAAGTACAGGGTAAACCTGTGATGTTATTTGTCTTGAAACTTATTGTAATAAACGTCTACATACATTTTCAATATGTGGTAGATAGTAGGGAAAAATTGTAGAAGAAAATTGTGATAAGAAATAAAATAGTGGATTGCTTTGGTTCTGTTTTTGTTTTGTTTTGTGGGAGCAAAACACTTCCTGGTAGTGTTCAGGCCTTACTCCTGGCTCTGCTATCTAGGATCATGCTGGTGGAGTGAACATTTAGGTGAATAGATGGGGTCCTAGGGTAACCATATTCAAGACAAGTTATGTCTCTCAGGCCCCAAGAAGGAAAAGTAGGGTAGAGCATTGACACCTGAATAAAACTTGACTATTTCATTTTTTTTTTTTTTTTTTTGTTTTTGGGCCACACCCAGTAACGCTCAGGGGTTACTCCTGGCTATGCGCTCAGAAGTTTCTCCTGGCTTGGGGGACCATATGGGACACCGGGGGATCGAACCGCGGTCCGTCCAAGGCTAGCGCAGGGAAGGCAGGCACCTTACCTTTAGCGCCACCGCCCGGCCCCGACTATTTCATATTTTTGAGAAATGCAAGTAGAGTTCAAAGTCAAACAGTAACAGTAACTTTGAAGTTACTGAAGAAGGCAAGTTAACTAAGTGGATGGCAAGTGTGAAAAGTTAACAGCCACTACAGTGGGATAAATATAAATAAAAAGCTTACTAGCAGTTTGAAATATTAGATATTGAAATATTGCACAAGAACCTGGCCTAGATCCATTGTGTTTTGGGCACAAGATGAGAAGAGCTGAGAGATTCTTTGAAGCTGGGCTGGCAAAGGCAGGACAAGATGTCAGAGACAAAGGGAAAGAAAAAGCAAATGCACTGTTATGTAAGTTGTAAATATATCAAAATTATTATAAGGGTCAGGGAGATAGCACAAAGGAAGGGAAAGCCTGGTTCGCATGCTGAAGTCCTGGGTTCAATTCCTGTCACCACCTGGTCTCCTGCACTTCATTAGGAGCAGCACTTGAGCACAGAGCTGGATACTACTGGGTTTGGTCAACAACAAATATACATTATATATGCATATATATAACTCGTAATTAATTTTATTCTATCAGTTGGCAGCACTGGGAAGATGATTTCATGTAGTAGAACAAGGACCTAGCATCTCTGATGTCCTGATTCTCTGGACAACACAACTTTCCTGAGAACAGCTAGGTGTGACATCGTTTGTGATGTAGTTTGTGCCTCTGCATCCTTCCTACATAGAATGATGCAGCAAATATATTTATGTTTAAAAAGACACATATATGGGGGCCGGAGAGATAGCATGGAGGTAAGGCGTTTGCCTCTCATGCAGAAGGATGGTGGTTCGAATCCTGGCATCCTATATGGTCCTCTGAGCCTGCCAGGGGCGATTTCTGAGCATGGAGCCAGGAATAACCCTTGAGCTCTGCCGGGTGTGACCCAAAAACTAAAACTAAAATAAAAATAAAAATAAAATACACATATATAATCGGGGGTGTGATTAAGTAATTGCATAGAAGAATTCTGATTTTGGGGGCCAGAGCAATGACATCTGGGTACTACACCTGGGTACCGGGCACCCTGAGCCCCACCAGGAGTGATTCCTGAGTACAGAGCCAGGAACAAACCCTGACCACAGATAAGGAGTGACCCCCAACAAAAAGAATTTAGCTTACAAAGGAGACAGTGAAAGCAAGTTGGAAGGTGAGGCCAGTAGGGCGTTTGCCTTGCACATGGCCGTCCCAGGACCAACCAGATTTGATCCCTAGCATCCCATGAGATCCTCCGAGCCTACCAGGAGTGATTTCTGAGCACAGACCCGGGAATAACCCCTGAACACAGTTAGGTGTGCCCCCCCCCCCTCAAAAAAAGAAGAATCCTGATTTTAGCAGGTTTTCTTTGTTTTGCTTTGGGGCCACCTCCAGTGGTGCTCAGGGGTTACTTCTGGCTCTGCAATCATGAATCACTTTTGCCTGTACTAGGATGCTGGCAATCAAACCTGGGTTGATTGCATGCAAGCACCTTACCTGCTGTACTACCTCAGCATTCCTTTTTCAAAACGTAGATTTTTTTTTGGGGGGGGGGTTTTGGACCACACCCGGCGGTGCTCAGGGGTTACTCCTGGCTGTCTGCTCAGAAATAGCTCATGGCAGGCACAGGGGACCATATGGGACACCGGGATTCGAACCAACCACCTTAGGTCCTGGATCGGCTGCTTGCAAGACAAACGCCGCTGTGCTATCTTTCCAGGCCCAGATTTATTTTTAAAGTATTTTTAGTCCCCTTTCCTCTTTTTGGGAGCAGTCATGTTAAGTTTTGATTCATACCCAAGGGTGCTCAGGCACTACTCTGGGCTCTGTGCTCAGGGACACTTCAGCCAGTCCTTGTGGGGATGATTATATGGGTACCAGAAATTGAACCAGGATCAGTTACATGAAGATGTCTTTTTAAAATTTTTCTTTGTGGCTTATAGAACTAATAATAATGATTTTTCATAGTCATAATTCAAATATCACATTTATCACCAGTGTAGCCATATTCCTCCCCCATGCTGATGTCTTTTTTGTTTGTTTTGGGGTTTATTATTATTATTATTATTATTATTATTATTATTATTATATTACTTTGGTTTTTGGGTCACACCCGGCGGCGCTCAGGGGTTACTCCTGACTCTGTGCTCAGAAATTGCCCCTGGCAGGCTCGGGGGACCATGTGGGATGCCAGGAATTGAAGCGGGGTCCATCCTGTGTTGGCTGTTTGCAAGGCAAACTGCTTACTACTGTGCTATCGCTTTGGCCCCTGTTTGTTTTGAGGCCACACCTAATGGTGCTCAGGGGTTACCTCTGGCTCTGCACTCAAAAATCACTCCTGGCATGCTCATGGGACCTTTTGGAATGCAGAGGCAGGGAATCAAACACAGGTCAGGGCATACAAATCAAATGCCCTATCTGCTATTCTATTGCTCCGACCCCATGATGTCTTAACTATTCCCTGTACTATATCTTTTGCCCCTCACTTGCTATCTTTATTGTTTTTGATGTTGCAGATTGGACGTGCACATATGCCTGAGCTGCAGACCTTGCACAGCCAGATGAGATATCACTGAGGTTTACACACCTTAGTGGTCATGCTTGCTAGATTTGAAATGTTGGGCCTAGAACAACAGTATAGCTGGAAGGGAACATGCCTTGCACGCTGACAACCTGGGCTCAATCCTCGACATTCCATATGGTCCCCTGAGAGCCCCTGGAACTAATTTATTTTTATTTATTTATTTATATTTTTTTGGTTTTGGGCCACACCCGGTAATGCTCAGGGGTTACTCCTGGCTATGCGCTCAGAAGTTGCTCCTGGCTTGGGGGACCATATGGGACACCGGGGGATCGAACACGGTCCGTCCAAGGCTAGCGCAGGCAAGGCAGGCACCTTACCTTTAGCGCCACCGCCCGGCCCCTGGAACTAATTTATTTTTAAATTTTATTGTGACCAATGTGAATTGCAAGACTTTCACAGTTATATTTAAGGTACCGTATTTTCCAATAAGACAACTTTTAAAACAAAAAAGTCAACAGAAAATCGGGGGTCATCTTATACACCGAGTATATCTCAAAAAATGTTTCAATATGCCGATAAACAAAAATTGTCTGAATATTGCCACAAAACGAATTTTCCAACTCAATCCTGCACCAATCACTGCCAGGCTGCTCGGACTGCCTTTCTCACTCAGCCAATCCAAGCAGCTTTTGATGCATGCAAATTAGACAGTGTTCTGTACCGAATCTACACTGTCAAAGCCTGCTCAGATGGGCCAGAGTCAGAGAGGACGTCTATTCCAGTAGAACCTTTGGACCTTTGCTTGTTGTGATTGGCTCACTGTGGTACATACAGTTGCAGCACAGGAACATTTTGTCTGATACAGCAAATATAGGCCAAAACAAACCTATGTTTTAACTGCAAAATTAGGGGGTTGTCTTATACACCGGCAAATATGGTACATAGTGACAGTGAATTAGGGCCATTCCTACCACCAGTGTTGTCCTCCCTCTGCCCTTATTCCCAACATGCATTCTATACCTCCCCCCACTGAACCGCCTGGACTGCTAGTGTAACAGGTCCCTTTTGTGTATTGCTTGTAGTTTGGGTATCTTGATTCTAACTTTGGGTTAGTATTTAGTAGATACTAAACTTTGGGTTTAGTATTTAGGTCTGAACATTTTTTTTATTTCCACTCAATTTTCATGTAATTTTTTTGCTCCCCCCAGGAGTAATTTCTGAGTGCAAAGTCAGGAGTAACCCCTGAGCATTTCTGGGTGACTCCCAAACACCCAAATAAATAAATAAGTAAACAGTCTACATGTTTAAGTTAAGAGTAGCAGAAGGACTTCAACAGGAGAACTTTTTCAGGCATTCAGAGAAAGTTAAATTTGATTTCTTGACAATGCCCGCTAGACTGTCAGCTGATCCTTCTCCAGAGGTCCATGTGGTTCTTGCTATTCTCAGCTATGTCCATGACTAAATTTAGAACCAGACTGACATGCTCTTTCACTTGCTGATAGTCCTAGGAGGATTTGAATCATTCTGGATCACACTGAACACAATTCTTCCTGAAAATTCTCTTAGCCCATTATTGCTGAGTTCGAGGCCTGTGATCTTCTAAATAAATCTTCAACCATGGTAAGTATTATCCCAAAACATTCACCCCTCCCTGCCTCCTCTTCATATATAAACAGATTGCTAATGATGCCTCAATTATGCCTACATTTGCCGGAATGTGAAACTGAGCTTGGAAATAAATGTAAAAGTCCATAGCCATGTATGTAACTTGTTCCCCCAGGAGCTAAGAAGATGGTATTTATTTCTTTTGCCTTTTTTTTTTAACCTCTAACTTTGGAAAGTTGACTTTCTCAGTCATGTCATTGTTATCTTATTTCACTGTCATGCTATGAACTTTCTGTCATAATAATCATTAAGATAAAGGTGAAAATCTCATATTAGTGGTAGAAATTTCTGCCATTTTTAGCACATTTCCTTTAAGGGAAATAAGTGGTAACTGATGTTTAATGGGAAATGAGAAAATGAATTAGTGTGTGAATGATAATGTATCTCTAGTACAATATACATTGACATGTAGATATTAGAATTTTATAATGTTTTATAATTTGATAATCCACTTTGCAAAAATCTAAAATAATAAATAATCTAGTGATCATGAATTATCATGGAGCTGAATTATCAGTCTATGTATTCTAAGAGTTTTTGATAATAGGAAGATCTTACTATATATCCTGGTGTAACTTTTGCATATACTGTTTCATAGAAATTTTGCTGCCAGTATGCTTTAAAAATCTCAATAATTGGGGCCAAAAAAAAAATCTCAATAATTGGGGCCGGAGAGATAGCTTGGAGGTAAAGCGTTGGCCTTGCATGCAGAAGGTCGGTGGTTCAAATCCCGGCATCCCATATGGTTCCCCAGGAGTGATTTCTGAGCACTGTGGTGTGTGACCCAAAACAAACAAACAAACAAAAATCTCAATAATTTGGGCCCAGAGTGATAGCACAGCTACTTGCATGTAGACAACCCAACTTGGCATCCTGAGCCTGCCAGGAGTGCAGAGCCAGGAGTAACGCCTGAGCACACTGGGTGTGGACCAAAACCAAAATGAAACAAAACAAAATCTCAAACGTTTGTTATGTATTGCAATTCCATCTCAGTTTTCAAATTTTCCTTTCATATTAAAGTTCTTCCTTTTTCTGCCTCTCTGTTTCTCTTGCTATAATCTCCCTCAGAAACACTGCATACTTTTACTTAAAAGAAAAAATCATTTAGAGGACAATGCAGAAATGTAATATACTCTACCGAATTTCTTTCACCCTAGAAGCAACTATTTAATTTTTTTCAAATTTTCATTTTCATTGATTACCTCCATTGTCTTCTTAAACATTTTGATAACACCACGTTGTTTATAATACAATTGTCTCAGGGATTAAATGTTCAAACATCAATCTCCCCACCAATGTGACCTTCCTTCATCATTGATTGTCCCCATCATAGCCTGCCTCCTTGTTGGACAAACAGATTTAATTCATATTTTTTGTTACATCACTAAGGAGAATGGGATAATCAAAACTTTGGTCAATTGGAAATAATTATTCTAGCTCTCCTTTGTGTTACTAAAGTTAGTGTCTAAGGATTTACTGGGATGGGGTTGATGCTAACTGAG
This sequence comes from Suncus etruscus, assembly GCF_024139225.1. Taxonomy (NCBI): domain Eukaryota; kingdom Metazoa; phylum Chordata; class Mammalia; order Eulipotyphla; family Soricidae; genus Suncus; species Suncus etruscus. Next base: position 19,668,526 of record NC_064866.1, on the reverse strand, counting down.
CCTTTTGTGTTACTATTTAGGCTCACAGAGGTTGGTGATTTAATTGTCCCATCAGATTTCCTATAATACCACTGAGCTGACATTATTATAAAATTTTGAGATGTTGTGTGACCCCAGCCAGGACTTATAACTCTGAACAACATTGGTGGTAGCTTGAGTTTGATAAGTGACTTTGGCAATTTCAGACCTATAAATATTGGTCTAGGATTTATAATCTGGAACAAACATGGCGGCTTGGCCATTTGGTCAGGTTAAGTCACAGAGCTGGGTCACTTCTGTCAAAGGGTGAAAGGTGTTTGACTAGACTGCTGTGGTTCATGAAGGTTCATCTGCTCCTGCCATTCTGAAAAGGCCCCATGGGTATCAGTCTGGACAACATGGAAAGTATCAAAGCTATTATTATCATTATCATCATTATTATTATTATTATTATTTTGGTTTTTGGGGCCACACCCGGTGTGCTCAGAGGTTACTCCTGATTCTGAGCTCAGGGGACTATATGGGATGCCAGTAATCAAACTTGTGTCTGTCCTGGATCAGCTGCGTGCAAGACGAATGCCCTATCACTGTGCTACCACTCTGGTCCAACAGCCTTTATCTCCTTTGAAGCTTGGTAGAGAAGCTGTGATGGTTTTCTCTCCCTATATCTGTTTTCTTTTCCAAAAGCATTAATTTACTATTTAGTAGATTTTAGGCATTATAAGAGATAATGTTTATGTTCACTTTTACCTCCACAGAAGTATATCCTCATTTTTAGTTTATAACTTTAAACACATTCTCACCCTTTACATTCTAAGCATTATACCTTTCTACTTAAATTCCTTACTTTAAAAATATTTCAGTAGAGGGGCCAGAGAGATGGCATGGAGGTGGGGCATTTGCCTTACATGCAGAAGGACGGTGGTTCAAATCCGGCATCCCATGTGATCCCCTTAGCCTGCCAGGAGCGATTTCTGAGCGTAGTAAGAGTAGTAACCCCTGAGAGCCACTGGGTGAGACCCAACCCCTCCCCCAATGTTTTTCAGTAGAATGGTAAATAAAAGAGGGGTCACTCTCTGGAGACCAGGAAGATATTTCAAAGGACTGGGTTATGCTTTGCCTATAGGAGCCAGCCCCAGGTTTAATACCTGGCATCATTGGGTCTTTCCAGCATCACTGGAAATATCCTGAGTACCATGTTGAAAGTAGCCATATCAATAGATGTGGCCCCAAATAAAAAAAATTGTTTGTTCCTGTGAGCCAGGAAGATAACTGACAGGAATAGTGCTTAAGTGGCTGGAATTTAGCCATGCCCAACCCTGCTTAAATAATGGCTCCCTGAGCACTGCCAAGACAGACCCCTGAACAGAGTACCAGGAGGAGCTCTTGAGCATTATGTTATAATTCTTTAATTATTCAAATTATTTATTTATTCATAGAACCATAATATAATTTTTAATTAATTCATTTTATCCCTAATTAATAAAATATACTATTTAATTATTCCTAATGTAATCTTATGAAATCTCAATACCGTATTTGTAAAGAATGTCATATGAGCCTACCATAATTGACATAGCCATTTTCCTATTTTCATTTTACTCTCATTTCTGAGATTTTAATTCAATCCTCTGGTCACAAAGATTGGGTCTGATCTGGGTTTAATCCTTAGCACCACATAGTTCTCCAGGCATTGCCAGGACCGGTGCTTGAGCACAGAGCCAGGAGTAAGCCCTGAGCATAGCTGAGTGTGAACAATAACAACAACAAAAAAAAAACATTATAAATCACAGGCCTCAATATCATATCTAGAGCAAACAATATAAAAATATTACGACTTAATTGAATCCCAGGCTGTACACAGAGCATATAGATTAGGTAGATGTTACAATATGACTATTTTTTTAAATAATATGTTCTGATTCTAGCTTTACTTAAAATTGCAATATTTTGCTCATCATCAAGTCTTTGCATCTCCAAAGAAATACATATGATTTGTATTACTTGATTACTAAATTTTTGGCACCTCTTAAGTCAGGCAGCCTTATCTCTCCCTGCCTTGAATGTGAGCTACTCCTTTTTAGCTCCAGAGAAGGGTGGGTTGGGGAAAGAAACAACACATAATCTTAAAGTAAGAACAATTCCTAAAAAGAGGCCAGCTGAGGTTAGTTAAGAGCTAATATTCAGGGGCCGGAGCAGTGGCACAGGGCGTAAGCCTTGAGAGCTAGCCTAGGATGAACTGAGGTTCGATCCCCTCGCTCCCATATGGTCCCCCAAGCCAGGATTAATTTCTGAGGGCATAGCTAGGAGGAACCCCTGAGCATCACCGGGTGTGCCCCTCCCCAAAAAGAGCTAACATTCAAGTGTCTGAATATTATCCTGTATATGGTGAGGGTTTTACTACCACATCTACTGGCAAAACAATGATGTCCACCAAAACTTATTTTGTTGTATAGTTTTCTACTCAAGAGACAGACAAATAGTTCTATGTAATTCAGGTCTTAAGTAATTACTATGGTAAATTTCAAGAGCTAGAGAATGTCATCACAGCCAAACCTTACCCTGACCTCTTCATTCTGTCGCTTGACTGGTGAACATATAAGCAAAATTCCCTGATAATTGGTTTAGACCTGAGGCTACCATTAATATTGCTGTCAAAATATGATTTTGATCTATGGTACATTTGTTTTGGTTAAAATGAAGAACAAATAAAGCAAAGTGAAAGTTCATTTTAAAAATAAAATAAAATTAAATTAAAAATAATATGGGCCCGGAGAGATAGCACAGTGGCGTTTGCCTTGCAAGCAGCCGATCCAGGACCTAAGGTGGCTGGTTCAAATCCCAGTGTCCCGTATGGTCCCCCGTGCCTGCCAGGAGCTATTTCTGAGCAGACAGCCAGGAGTAACCCCTGAGCACCGCCGGGTGTGGCCCAAAAACAAAACAAAACAAAACAAAACAAATTCTATAAAAAGGGCCCGGAGAGACAGCATAGCAGCATTTGCCTTGCAAGCAGCCGATCCAGGACCAAAGGTGGTTGGTTCGAATCCCGGTGTCCCATATGGTCCCCCGTGCCTGCCAGGAGCTATTTCTGAGCAGACAGCCTGGAGTAACCCCTGAGCACCGCTGGGTGTGCCCCCCCCCCAAAAAAAGGAAAATAATATGGTCATTATTTAATTATTTTACTAAAGCTAAATTTGTAACTAGGGGTATTTTTTTTAATCTTGGAAACTACTTAATAATAAAGTAAGTAGACAGGTATCAATTCACAATTTTGTCACAAATGATAGACCTGGACTTGTCCTTTTTGTTTGTTATTTGTTTTTTGGGTCACACCTGGCAGCGCTCAGGTGTTACTCCTAGCTCTATATTCAGAAATAGTTCCTGGCAGGCTAGGAGGACCATATGGAATGCAGGGATTCGAACCACCGTCCTTCTGCATGTAAGGCAAACGCCTTACCTCCACGCTATCTTTCTGGCCCTGGAACTGTCCATTTTTAATTGGCATTTTCTTTAAGGCTTAATTTTCTCTGTCTCTTTATAGAGGCAGTGAAAGTACCCATTCACACATTCACAGTATTTTTAGAAGATCACTATGTGGGATTGGTATTTATTTAATTTGGGGGAGGTTGGGCCACACCTGGCGGCACTCAGGGGTTACTCCTGGCTCTGTGCTCGGAAGTTGCTCCTGGCAGGCTCAGGGGACCATGTGGGATGCCAGGAATTTAACACGGGTCCTTCCTGGTAAGCCTCGTGCAAAGCAAACGCCCTACTGCAGTGCTATCACTCCGGCCCCAAGATTGGCATTTAAAATGTAAAATAGAGTTTGGTATCACAGAAAAAAATTTGTACGTATAACTATTATACTCATTATGGTGATTTGTGAACCATTTGCAAACATGCTGATTTTTTTTCTCTTGCACAATTAGATCTTCAAGACGGCCTCTGTGAGACAATGGTTGAGAACATGATCATGTTGGTGACTGACACTGTGAAACAATCATGTCTGAAAATATGATTTATACGGGAGCTGTCCACGCTGTGAAAGATGTCTGGGAAAAGAGAATAAAGAAACACAGCGATGACCTGAATCGAGAGAAGGAATTTCAGCAAAAGTATGCTGCACCGTGCTTGTTATTTTGAATTAGTAAAAATTCATAACAGCATCGCTTAGAAAAGAGCATTTATTTGGCCAGAGCAATAGCACAGCGGGCAGGATGTTTGCCTTGCATGCAGCTGATCCGGGGCAGCCTCGGGTTCGATTCCCAGCATCTCATATGGTTCTCTGAATCTACCAGGGGTGATTTCTGAGTGCAGAGCCAGGAGTAAACTCTTTTGAGTGTGGCCCAAAACAAACAAAGAGCATTTATTGAATTCCTTATATGAATATGATAGAGATTTTTATTTACTGAAAACTGGGAATGCATCTAATCATAATAATCTAATATCATGTTAATAGGTGTTTTCTTTTGGGGGGTTTGGGCCATACCCAGTGACACTCAGGGGCCACTCTTGGCTATGCGCTCAGAAATCGCTCCTGGCTTGGGGACCATATGGGACAGTGGGGGGTCGAACCTTGGTCTGTCCTAGGTCAGCTGCCTAAAGGCAAATGCCCTACCGCTGTGCCGCTGCTCCGGCCCCTCTAATAGGTATTTTCTAAGGAAATGTTTAGCAAGCATGGTGACATGAGGGGAGCCAGTGAAAGTACAAGTGTCTCTACATGAAAGTAGTTGTTAGCTATTTTGCTTTAGGGGCCTCTAGTATCCAGTAATGTTCAAGCAATGTCATTGAGTCTATTTTTCCAGTGACTCTGATCAATCTACATCTCATAATCAGAATAATAATAATCTCTAAATCAGAAGGGATGGAGAGTCACATCTCTTTGAATAGCTGTGCATTTTAATCAGGGCCCCATTGAGATCCCAATTTCTTGGTTTGGGCCATCTTGAAATACTTTAGCTGCCCTCTGTGACATGTCTACTCTTCTAATTGGGATCTCTTCAAAATATCTTACTACACTTGAAAGAATAGTCCCTTTCCTTTTCAGATTTCACATAGCTTTGTAAAATTGTCAATCATAAAGTCAATTTCCAAAGATTATAATTGTCTTGCATCAGTTAGCAAATAGAAAATTTTTCTGAAAATGATTAGGCAATAGAAATGAGGTAAATTAATCTCAAGGCTTCAATAGCATTGATTCATATTTTTCCATGTATTGTTTTAAATTATAATCTTCCTTTACTTTTTTTTTTTTTTTTTTTTTTTGGTTTTTGGGCCACACCCGGTAACGCTCAGGGGTTACTCCTGGCTATGCGCTCAGAAGTCGCTCCTGGCTTGGGGGACCATATGGGACGCCGGGGGATCGAACCGCGGTCCGTCTCCTAGGCTAGCGCAGGTAAGGCAGGCACCTTACCTCCAGCGCCACCGCCCGGCCCTTCCTTTACTTTTTAAAAATATTTTAACTTTATTTATTTATTTACTGTCAGATTGATTGGTTTCTGGATCACATTTAGCAGCACTGAGGGCTCTGCCCTCAGAAATCACCCCTGGCAGGCTGGGAGACCATATGGAATGCTGGGAATTGAACCAGGCCCCTCTTGGGTCAGCTGAATGCAAGGCAAATGCCCTACCGCTGTGCTATCTCTCTTGCCCCATACTATTCCTTTTCTAATCTTAAATGTCTCATGTGATTTTTATGCTGGCTTCCCTCAGGACTCTCGCAGGCATGTTCAGATTGTGCGACCAACTCAGGTTTGATCCTTAGCATCCATATGGTCTTTCAAAGTCTGCCAGGAATGATCCCTGAGTTCAGAGGCAGAGAATAAACCCTCAGCACTGCTGGGGGTGCCCCCCCCATCTACATCATAAGATAAACCAAAAAATAGTGCCTTAAGTAAGGAATGCTCACTTTTCTGGGTTGCTGATTCAACACCAGAATAGCACCACACTAAACCACACATCCAAGTTTCTAGCTGGTTGCTCATACAGTGTATGCTTTCCATTCCTAAAGTCATTTCATTTCTCAAATAGATGCAAAGGCAGCCATCATATTTAATTTTAGGTCACTAGAAACTGGACACACCATTACTTCACTCAGATCTTCTTGCCCAAAATGTCACAGATACTTATCACTCATTGATTATTTTTAGCCTTGGGGATTGAACCTAGGATGTCATGAATTCAAAGCACACGTTCTACCATTGAGCTACGTTCTGCCCTGACCCATATCTCGCTGCTAAACAAGATGGTCTATGTCCCAATTAAATTTAGAGGATTGGGTGCAAGAAGAGGAATAATAGTTACCGGGCTGTTTAAAGTGGGAAATTGGGTGCAAAACTGAGTGACTAGAGACAAGATCTCTGAGTGAATTAGATGGTGGTTGGTGATACTTTACACCTGGCTATACTCTGAGTGTGAATGTACTCTTTGAATATACAATGACTGAACCGCTTGCTTATTTTTAAAGGATTTGTTAATAGCATATTAGTTCTGTATTAATAAAGCTGTGGTAAAGTTGGGATGATTTTAGAAGACCTGGGGGTTGTATCTGGCATAAGCTAAGTCTGGCCTCTATTCCTGGTGCTTTGTGGTCCACCAACATCACTGGGATCAAGCAGTGAACAGTTAAGCAGCCCAGTATCTCTGATGCTCGCCTCTGGGCCAACTGAGCACTGCATGCGAGGCCATCCTGTTTCCTCCAAAAAAGTTGATTTTGGGGGCTATACATTTCATTTTTGTTTGTTTGTTTTGGGGCCATACCCGGTGATGCTCAGGGGTTATTCTTGGCTATGTGCTCAGAAATTGCTTCCGGCTTGTGGGACCATATGAGCTATACATTTCAAACTGTGAAATTGGAACATTTCTTTTCGTTTGTTTTGTTTTGTTTTTGTTTTTTTGGAACATTTCTTAAGGTAATTAGAATTTCTAAAAAAATAAATTAATATACTGTTGATTCAATTTTTTTAAAAGCTTTTTTTGGGGGGTCACACCCGGCTCGTGCTCAGGGGTTACTCCTGGCTCTCTGCTCAGAAATAGCTCCTGGCAGGCACGGGGGACCATATGGGACACCGGGATTCGAACCAACCACCTTAGGTCCTGGATTGGCTGTTTGCAAGGCAAACGCCGCTGAGCTATCTTTCCGGGCCCATGTTGATTCAATTTTTTTTTTTTTTTTTTTGGTTTTTGGGCCACACCCAGCGTTGCTCAGGGGTTACTCCTGACTGTCTGCTCAGAAATAGCTCCTGGCAGGCATGGGGGACCATATGGGACACCGGGATTCGAACCAACCACCTTTGGTTGGCTGCTTGCAAGGCAAACGCCGCTGTGCTATCTCTCCGGGCCCTGATTCAATTTTTTAAGGATCATTATTTTATATTAAAGTGACTGCTGTCATAATCGGTAATCTAAAATAATTTTCTGGACTTGTAGGCTAGTGAAAATATGGGAAGAAAGAGTAAATTTAACCAAGCTGAAAGAAAAGGTTACTAGAGAAGATGGAAGAGTAATTTTGAAAATAGAAAATGAGGAATGGAAGGTAAGTTTGACTGACGTATCTGATTTCTTACCTTTTGCTATTTAGTAGATGATTTGAGATACCGTATTTTCCGGCGTATAAAACGACTTTTTTTTTTTTTTTTTTTTTTTTTTTTGGTTTTTTGGTTTTTTTTTGGGCCACACCCTGTGACGCTCAGGGGTTACTCCTGGCTATGCGCTCAGAAGTTGCTCCTGGCTTCTTGGGGGACTATATGGGACGCCGGGGGATCGAACCGCGGTCCGTCCTAGGTTAGCGCAGGCAAGGCAGGCACCTTACCTCCAGCGCCACCGCCCAGCCCCATAAGACGACTTTTGAAACAAAAAAAAAAAGTCAAACGAAAATCGGGGTCATCGTATATGAGTATATCCCGAAAAATGTTTCAATATGCCGATAAACGAAAATTGTCTGAATATTGCCACAAAACGAATTTTCCAACTCGATCCTGCACCAATCACACTGCCAGGCTGCTCGGACCGTCTCTCTAACTTGGCCAATCCAAGCAGGCTTTTTATGCATGCAAATTAGACAATGTTCTGGACCCGAATGGACACTGTCAAAAGCCTGCTCAGATGGGCCAGAGTCAGAGAGGAAATCTATTACAGTAGAACCTTTGGACCTTTGCTTGTTGTGATGGGCTCACTGTGGTACATACAGTGCAGCACAGGAACAGTCTGTCTGATACAGCGAATATAGGCCTAAACCTATGTTTTAACTGCAGAATTAGGGGATCGTCTTATAGGCCGAAAAATACGGTAATAGTTTTGAGGTTAAGAATAGAATGATTAGGGGCCCGGAGAGATAGCACAGCAGCGTTTGCCTTGCAAGCAGCCGACCCAGGACCAAAGGTGGTTGGTTCGAATCCCGGTGTCCCATATGGTCCCCTGTGCCTGCCAGGAGCTATTTCTGAGCAGACAGCCAGGAGTAACCCTTGAGCACAGCTGGGTGTGACCCAAAAACCAAAAACCAAAAAAAAAAAAAAAAAAAAGAATAGAATGATTATAAATTTTAATTTTAATAATATATACTCAGTTAATTTGGACATGAACAACTGAAAATAAATATAACTTCACAAGTTTTTGATAACAATTTTATTAACTTGCCTCATCTCTGTGTAAACTTTTCTTCTCTTTTCTTTTTTACATTTTGGGCCACACCTGGTAATGCTCAGAAATAGCTCCTGGCTTGGGGAACAACGGGGGATCGAACCGCGGTCCATCCTAGGCTAGTGCTGGCAAGGCTGATGCCTTACCACTCCGCACCATTGCTCTGGCCACTAAACTTGTCATTTGTAAATTTCCGTATAATACTTCCAAGCAATTTTTTATTTTTTATAAAATGTCCATTGCCTAATCAAAGTCATATAACTCTTTCAAAGCAAATGCTCATTTAAAATGCCATAAAATGGAAATAGTTATTAACTTTTCTTAGGTCCACCATATTCTTCATATTCTCATATCACAAAGTTGACAAATTACATTCAATTAACTCTCTTCCCCCCTCTCTGAACTCTCTTTTTGTGAATGAAAGAAAGCTTTTATTTAGAAGGGCTGTAGAAATTTGAGAAGTTAGTAGATGGCTTGAAAATACCTCTTTTTTTCTTAAAATGTATTTATTTTGGTTTTTGGGTCACACCCATTGACACTCAGGGGTTACTCCTAGCTATGCACTCAGAAATCATTTCTGGCTTCGGGGACCATATGGGACGCTAGGGAATTGAACTGGGTCCCTTTCAAGTTGACCGAATGCAAGGCAAATGCCCTGCAACTATGCTATCTCTTCAGCCCCAGAACTGGATTTTTTAAAAGTGACTTCTACTCTTTTCAAATCTCTCACTTCAGACCAGAGTTGAATGAAATATGGTCGTGTTTCAATCAGCTCTGATTTTTACAAGGACCTGTGGTCTTTGAGTTGGTGTCTATTTTCATTACTTTAGCTGTATTTAACTAGGAGGGTTAGTTTATTTTCTTTTTTAGGTTAAAGGGAAAGAGTTCAGAAGAATTAAAACTCAAATTCCTTAAGTTAAATTTTACTTTTTAAAATACTTCTAAAGAAAAGGGGAAAGTTTGAATAAGTTAAAATAATATTTTAGCTTCTCTGTAAGTTCAGTTACCTATAATATTCTCTTGGAGGGAACCTCCCAATCAGTGCTCAGGAGACCCAAGGGCCCGACTTGGTCAAACAGGCCAATTAAGGGGCCAGAACGATTTCTGAGCACATAGCCAGGAGTAACCCCTGAGCATCAGCAGGTGTGGCCCCAAAACAAAACAAAAACGAACAGGCCAATTCAATGCAAGGGCCCCAGGATGCAATGCTGTTTGTACATTCTAGTTTCAATAGCATTTGTATCCACATACACAGGATGTGTCTGTAATATTGACTCAAGTGTTAATTTTGTTCATATTATTATTATTATTATTATTATTATTTGGGTCACACCCGGTGGTGCTCAGGGGTTACTCCTGGCTGTCTGCTCAGAAATAGCTCCTGGCAGGCATGGGGGACCATATGGGACACCGGGATTCGAACCAACCACCTTTGGTCCTGGATCGGCTGCTTGCAAGGCAGATGACGCTGTGCTATCTCTCCGGGCCCTGTTCATATTATTATTATTATTATTATTATTATTATTATTGGTTTTGGGGGGGGCCACACCCGGTAATGCTAAGGGGTTACTCCTGGCTATGCACTCAGAAGTCCCTCCTGGCTTGGGGGACCATATGGGACGCCGGGGGATCGAATCGGAGGGATCGAACTGCGGTCCGTCCTAGGCTAGCACAGGCAAGGCAGGCACCTTACCTCTAGCGCCACCACGCCGGCCCCTGTTCATAATATTCTTTTTTCTTTTTTTTTTTGGTTTTTGGGTCACACCCGGCGGTGCTCAGGGGTTATTCCTGGCTCCATGCTCAGAAATTGCTCCTGGCAGGCACGGGGGACCATATGGGACGCCGGGATTCGAACTGATGACCTTCTGCATGAAAGGCAAACGCCTTACCTCCATGCTATCTCTCCGGCCCCTCATAATATTCTAACTGGGGTTTGATAATCAAGAGAAAAGTAAAGACCTTAAAATAGTAAAGCCTTAGAAAGAAGCCATTAAGAAAAACAGTATTTTAAAGTTCTTTTTTTTTCTTCTTTTTTTTGGTTTTTGGGCCACACCCGGCATTGCTCAGGGGTTACTCCTGGCTATCTGCTCAGAAATAGCTCCTGGCAGGCACGGGGAACCATATGGGACACCGGGATTCGAACCAACCACCTTTGGTCCTGGATCAGCTGCTTGCAAGGCAAACACCGCTGTGCTATCCATTCGGGCCCATTTTAAAGTTCTTTTACAAATCAAATGATATATCTAAAATTATTCTTCCATAAAACATGATGCTAAAATAATTTAATATAGTAACACGTTTTTGGGGTAGTAGTGATGATGTGGAGACCAAATTCAGAACTCAGTAGGCGCAAGGCAAATATTTACCACTAGCTCTGATCATAGGTAGTCTTAACTGTCATTTCTTTTACTTGTCTCAGACCCTTCCTTCTTCTCTGCTGAAACTGAATCAGCTCCAAGAATGGCAGCTTCATAGAACTGGCTTGTTGAAAATTCCCGAATTTATTGGAAGATTCCAGAGTCTCATTGTGTTAGATTTATCTCGAAACACGATTTCAGAGATACCTCGGGGAATTGGTAAAGATTGCTTTCATGTTTTGATATTTTATCCAAGTGTAGATTTGCTGTTTTCCCTCCTCCCTCCCTCTTTCTCTCTTCCTTCCTCTCTCCTTACCTTCCTCCCTCCCTCCCATCCTTCCTTCCGTCCTCTCTCCTTTCTTCCCTCCCTCCCTCTTTCCATTCCTCCCTCTCTCCCTCCCTCCTTCCCTTCATTTCTTCCTTCCTTTCCCCCTCCCTCCTTTCCTTCCTTCTCTCCTCCCTCCTTCCCTCCCTCCCTCCCTTCCTTCCTTACTTTTCTCCCTTTCTTCCTTCTTCCCTCCTTTCCTTTCTTCCTTCCTCCCTCCCTCCCTTCTTCCCTCCCTCTTTCCATTCCTCCCTCACTCTCTCCCTTCCTCCTACCCTCCCTCCCTCCTTCCTTCCTTTCTTCACTCCCTTTCTTCCTGCCTGCCTTCCAGAATTCCCTCCCTTCCTTCCCTACCTTCCTTCCTTTCTACCTTCCTCCCTTCCCTCCCTCACATCCTTCCTCCCTCCCTCCTTTCCTTCCTTCCTTCTTTCCTCCCTCCTTTCCTCCCTCCCTCCTTTCCTTCCTTCCTTCCTTCCTTCCTTCCTTCCTTCCTTCCTTCCTTCCTTCCTTCCTTCCTTCCTTCCTTCCTCCCCTCCCCTCCCTCCTCCCCTCCCTCCCTCCTTCCTATGAAAAAAGAGCTTATTTTATAAAGCTCAATTCCTAAAAATGTTTAACCATTTAACTTGAAAGAAAATTTCTAGGGACGTGTTTCTGGATTAACTGATTTGACTCAAAAGAGGTTTGTTTTGTTTTGAGTCATATTCCATGCTGCTTGGGGCTATTTCTATGTGAAAAACATGTGCTCAGCTTTTTTTTTGTTGTTGTTGTTGTTGTTGTTTTTGGGCCACACCCGGTAACGCTCAGGGGTTACTCCTGGCTATGTGCTCAGAAGTTGCTCCTGGCTTGGGGGACCATATGGGACACCGGGGGATCGAACTGCGGTCCGTCCAAGGCTAGCGCAGGCAAGGCAGGCACCTTACCTTCAGCGCCACCGCCCGGCCCCATATGCTCAGCTTTTAACACTATCTGTTCAACCCACAAGACAAGATTTTAAAACAAAAGTAGACTCTGGAATTATTATATTGTCGATATTTTTGTTTCCATTATTTCTCTTAGAAGAGAACAGGTAGGTGAAAACAAGGGTGAAGGGGGTGAGGGGAGAGATTTTTCTTTTGCTTTTCCTTTTTTTGGGGGGGGGGAATCACACCCAGAAGCTCTCAGGGGTTACCCCTGGCTCTATGCTCAGAAATCCCTCCAGGCAGGCTCGGGGGACCATATAGGATGCTGGGATTTGAACCACAGGCCTTCTGCATGCAAGGCAAATGCCTTACCTCCATGCTCTCTCTCCGACCCCCAAATTTTTCAAATAAAAATAAAAGCTCAGGGCCCAGAGAGATAGCACAGCGGCGTTTGCCTTGCAAGCAGCTGATCCAGGACCTAAGGTGGTTGGTTGGAATCCCGGTGTCCCATATGGTCCCCCGTGCCTGCCAGGAGTGATTTGTGAGCAGACAGCCAGGAGTAACCCCTGAGCACCGCCGGGTGTGGCCCCCCCCAAAAAACAAAACAAAACAAAACAAAAACCTCAAAAGGATATAGTATAAATCAGTAAGAATGGAAAAGGAATAATTTTGCTGACGGTACCAAAAAAACCTGTCCTGTATGTAAAGAAGTTGGACATCAACTGAAAAATGTCGAAATCCTGAGAAGTGCCACTTTTTCTTAATCCATGCATCTGTTCTGGGACACTTGGGTTATTTCTAAATTCTAGCTGTTGTGAATAGTGAATTGCAATGAGCATAGGAGTGCATATATCTTTTCTGACTCGAGTTTTTGGGCTCTTGGAGTAAATGCCAAGAAATGTAATTGCGGGGCTGAAGCAGTGGCGCAGAGAGGTAGGGCATCTGCCTTGCTGGCACTAGCCTAGGACAGACCTCAGTTCGATCCCCCAGAGTCCCATATGATCCCTCAAACCAGGAGCGATTTCTGAGCTCATAGCCAGTAGTAACCCCTGAGAGTCACCAGGTGTGGCCCAACTCCTCCTTCCTCCCCCCAAAAAAGAAGTGTAACTGCTGGATCACATGAATACTCAATTCTTAGGTGTTTTTGTTTGTTTGTTTGCTTGTTGTTTTCTTTTGTTCAGCAGTGCTCAGAGGACTATATGTGGCAGGCTCAGAGGACTATATGTGGTGCTGGATTGGCCTCATGCAAGGCAAGCATCCTACCTAATGTCCTGCCTCTCCATCCCCATTTCTAATTTTCTGAGCAATATCTATATTGTTTTTTTAAAAGTCTGAACTAGTTGACATTCCTACCAACAGTAGGAATGTCTTTCTTTGCATCCCCATCACACTCTTTGCAATGTGTTGGCCTCACTGATGTTCTGGTTTGCATATCTTTTTGTTGTTTTGAATTGCATTTCCCTGATGATAAGTGAGGCAGAAAAGTATATATATGTATATGCTTTATGGCTATCTGTTTGTTTTCTTTGTTGACGTTTTATCTCTTCTCATTTTTGGATGGAGTTGTTTGCTATTTTCTAGTAAAGTATTAATATATTTTGAATGTTAGCCCTTTGCCAAGATGATAGTGGGCAAATACTTTCTCCCTGCAGGGGTGGTGGTGATGTCTTTTTATTCTGGTCAGTTTTTCTTTTGCAGTGCAAAAGCTTCTTAGATTGATGTAGTCTCCTTTGTGTATCTTTGCTTCCATTTGCTTGGCCAATGGCACTGAATCATTGATGGTGCCTCTAGATTCAATATCATGAACACAATAGAATACTACTAGACTATCAAAGAAAAAGATGAAACCATGCAATTTGCTGTTAGGTGGATGACTCTGTAGAGTTGCATATTCAGTAAAGTTAGTAAGAAGGAAAGGTACAGATACAGAATAATCTCCCTTATACTGGATTATAAAGAAATAGCAAGGAAACAACACATGCTCAAAGGCAATAGAAACTGAGAACTGGTCTTAAGGAGGAAGTGTATCAAGGTAAGGAAAATGGGGGGAACAGGATGGCACAATGGGGGAGGGAAGCTAACATTCTGGTGGAGGGTATGATGTTTAAATGTTTTTTAAATTTTTTGCATGAAACACTGCCCTTATCATAACTATAAATCACAATATCTAAAATAAATATTTAAAAAATAGTGCCCACATGCTACTCCCTCAAAAATTCTTTTGTCAGTAACATGCTGAAAATTCATGTGCTTTTATTTAAACGTTGAAAATATAATAATGGCCCAAAGGAGAAATCAACCACAGTTGTTTCAAAGCTGACAAAATATTCCAACTATTTAATGTGCTTGTTAGTATTTGGGAATACTTGGGAATGTTTGGAAATAGTATCTTTGACTTGAGGGTGTTTGATCATTTATAATTTAAATTAAAACACAAATAAGTGTTTTAAAATATAATTATAACATAATATCTGAACTATTAAATATTATTGCCTACAGTTAATTATTGAAATAAATAAATTATGTTATTATAATTATTGTCTATAGTCTATTTCATGTATTTATTTTAATACTAATGATATCTCTTTAAAATTATTTTAATAAATGTCACTTTGAATAAACTGATAACAGGGGCCAGCGAGATGGCGCTAGAGGTAAGGTGTCTGCCTTGCAAGCGCTAGCCAAGGAAGGACCGTGGTTCGATTCCCCGGCGTCCCATATGGTCCCCACAAGCCAGGGGCAATTTCTGAGTGCCTAGCCAGGAGTAACCCCTGAGCATCAAACGGGTGTGGCCCGAAAAAAAAAAAAAAAAAGAAACTGATAACTGTTGAGTAGTCCTATAAGTTGTCCATACAAATTTGAAAGCAGGGGCCAGAGTGATAGCACAGTAGGGCGTTTGCCTTGCACGTGGCTAATCCAGGATAGACCTGGTTAGATCCCTGGCATCCCATATGACTCTCCCGAGCCAGGAGCAATTTCTGAGCGCTAGCAAGGAGAAACCCCTGAGCGTCACTGAGTGTGGCCCAAAAACAAAACAAAACAAAACAAAAAATTTGAAAGCAAAATTTAGTTTTATAAACTATATATTTAATATATATCAAATATATATTTTAAAGTGTTTTGTTATATGATGAATTATATTTGCACAAAAATATTACAAACTTTAATTTAATAATACTAATATCTACCCAATATGTTTAATTTTTACTGCATCTGAAAGTATTAGAGCAAATACAGTATTTCATTAATTTCTGTTTGGACAATCATTTCTAAAATAATATATTTGATGTTCCTTCACCTATGTAGACATTTCCAGCTCATGCATCTTGTTTGTTTTTGAGTCACGCCAGTGATGCTCAGGGGTTACTTCTGTTTCTTTTTTCCCTCCGTTTTTGGGTCACACCCTGCTAATGCTCAGGGGTTACTCCTGGCTCTGCACTCAGAAGTCGCTCCTGGCAGGCTTGGGGGACCATATGGGATGTCTGGATTTGAAGCAGGGTTCATCCTGAGTTGGCTGCATGCAAGGCAAACTCCCTACTGCTGTGCTATTGCTCCAGTCCAGGGGTTACTTCTGGCTCTGCTCTCAGAAATCAGGGGACAGGCTCAGGGGAATATGTGGAATTTTGGGGATTAAACCCAGGCTGACTGTACGCAAGGCCCTACCCACTGTACTTCACTCCAACTACTCAAGTTCATTTTTTTCAGGTTTATTTCATAGCTTCTTTTTTTTCTATTGCTTTTAGAGAGATAAATCTATTCATTGAGGATTTAATTCTTTGCAATGTATTTTTCTTCTTTAGTTCTCTTTCCCTCCCTCCCTTCCTCCCTCCCTCCCTTCTTTCCCTCCCTCCCTCCCTCCCTCCCTTCCATCCATCCTTCCTTCCTTCCTTCCTGTCCTTCCTTCCTTCCTTCCTTCCTTCCTTCCTTCCTTCCTTCCTTCCTTCCTTCCTTCCTTCCTTCCTTCCTTCCTTCCTTCCTTCCTTCCTTCCTTCCTTCCTTCACACCCTGCAGCACTCAGGGGTTACTCTTGGCTCTGCACTCAGAAATCGCTCCTGGCAGGCTTGGGGGACCATTTGGGATGCTGGGATTCGAACCACCGTCCTTCAGCATGCAAGGCAAACCCCCTACCTCCATGCTACTTCTCCAGCCCTAAATAATATTTTCAATAGTTCTATTGAAATAAATCTTTAAAATTCAATTTTTATATTCTTATTTCTTGTAACATCTTTTTATGACTTAGCAACAGCAAAAATTCCTGAAAAGTGTGAATTAGTCAAGAAGAAACTGGAAGGGCCCGGAGAAATAGCACAGCGGCGTTTGCCTTGCAAGCAGCCGATCCAGGACCAAAGGTGGTTGTTTCGAATCCCGGTGTCCCATATGGTCCCCCGTGCCTCCAGGAGCTATTTCTGAGCAGACAGCCAGGAGTAACCCCTGAGCACTGCCGGGTGTGGCCCAAAAAAACAAAAAAACAAAAAAAAAAAAGAAGAAGAAACTGGAAGGTACGATGCAAAGCTTCTTACCTGGGAACTGTTACTAATATCTATTTTCTTTTGTCCATTATTTTTTTAGGATTGCTTACTAGACTTCAGGAATTGATTCTTAGTTATAATAAAATCAAGACTGTCCCCAAGGAACTAAGTAATTGTGCCAGCTTGGAAAAACTAGAACTTGCTGTCAACAGAGATATATGTGATCTTCCACAAGAGGTCAGAATATGAATGTCTATGTTTTTTTTTCTTTTTTTTTTTGGGGGGGGGTCACACCCGGCAGCACTCAGAAGTTACTCCTGGTTCTACACTCAGAAATCACTCCTGGCAGGCTCAGGGGACCATATGGGATGCTGGGATTCAAACCACCTTCTTTCTACCTGCAAGGCAAACACTCTATCTTCATGCTATCTCTCCAGCCCTATGTCTTCTTAATATACTTTTCACGGTGAGGTCACTAAAAACAATATTAATGAAGTAATGCTATACATTTTATTCCAGGAAATATTTAATAAGAAACCAGAAATGTTTCTACTAAATATTTCCTGCTACTATCAATATGATGATAATATTGTTATGGCAATATAATTATGTAGTTTTTTGGTTTGGGTTTTTGGGCCACATCCGGCCACACGTAGGGGTTTCTCCTGGCTCAATGCTCAGAAATTACTCCTGGCAGACTCAGGGGGCCATATGAGATGCCGGGAATCAAACCCGAACCCAGGTCGGCAGCGTGAAGGGCAAATGCCCTTCCCACTGTGCTATGGCTCAGGCTCTTAGACTGTAGTTATTTATGTTTCAAAGCATAGACAATATAGTGGTAGAAAATTTTGAGAGTGTGAGGGGTGAGTGGGTGCCATGCCTAGTTATGCTCAGGGCTTACTCCTGGCTCTGTACTCAGTCATCAGTCACCTTGGGGGACCATATGTGGTGCCAGGGATTGGAAATAGGAATTGGCAGAATTCCAGGAGAGCATCTCCAGGCCCAGGAAGTAAGTTTTACTAGAATAAACACTGAAGTGAGATCTTGAGCTTCCAACTGTGGCTTCTAAGTGGGCATATGGACTTGAATGCACCACTTTATTTATTTTTATTTATTTTGTTTTATCTTTTATGGTTTGGGGACCAGACCTGGCGGTATTCAGGGGTTACTCCTGATTCTGCACTCACTTAGGGATCATTCTTAGTGGGCCCAGGGGACTATATTGAATATGAGGATTGAACCATGTCAACCATGTGTTAGGCAAGCACCCTACCACTTCATATAAATAGTTCTTATTTTTCACACATATAAATGTAAGATCATTAGATAGTTTTTCTTAAATGTTATAAAACTAAGGGGTGCTAATATTATGGCAAAAACTGTCAGTCATTAATGTGTGCACACAGTAATTTTCACACATATTTATGTAAACGAAAAGACAACCATTTTATGCTTTCTGTTTTTTTGTTTTTTGGCTTTTCGGGCCACACCCGTTTGATGCTCAGGGTTTACTCCTGGCTAAGCGCTCAGAAATTGCCCCTGGCTTGGGGGGACCATATGGGATGCCAGGGAATCGAACCGCGGCTCTTTCTTGGCTAGTGCTTGCAAGGCAGACACCTTACCTCTAGCGCCACCTTGCCGGCCCCATTTTATGCTTTCTGAAACAATTTAAAAAGTGAAGCCTGATAGATATTTTGAAAAATTATTTTGTGGCATGAATTCTAGCTGGAGAAATACCACATATTTAATGAGACCATTCTCTTATTTTGCAATACCCATTGAAAATGTATATTTGTGTGTGTGTGTGTGTGTGTGTGTGTGTGTGTGTGTGTGTGTGTGTGTGTGTGTTTTGGTGGTGTCAAGATTGTGGATTGAATTTCAATATGCCTTGAGATAGAAATGAAACTTTAATTGTTCATTTGTTTTGGGGCTACATCCAGGATGTGCCGGGGTTACTCCTGGCTCTGAGCTCAGAAATTGCTCCTGGCTGACTTGGGCAGCCATTGTGGGATGCCAGGGATTGAACCCGGATCTGTCCTGGGTTGACTACTTGCAAGGCAAATGCTCTGCCGCTGTGCTATCACTCTGGCTACAGGAATAAAACATATTTTAAAATATGTTTAAACTCTCAAATCTTAAAACTTGCACTTCAGTATTATAAGGAAAGAAATTTTGTGACTTAAAACTACTCTAAAGTTTGGATGTAAATAATAGCAAGTTTGGATGCAAATAGTGGCTTTACTTTGTACTTCAAAAGGTCTATTTGAATAATCTGCATATTGAAAATAAGTTTTCACCTGGTAAGGCTAAAGTCAGAAGTATTAATTTGGGGCCAGAGCGGTGGTGCAAGCGGTGAGGCGTCTGTCTTGCATGCGGTGACCTAGTACAGATAGCGGTTTGATCCCCCAGCATCCCATATGGTCCCCTAAGCCAGGAGAGATTTCTGAGTGCATAGCCAGGAGTAACCTGAGTGTCACCAAGTGTGACCCCCCCACCCCCAAAAGAGGCAACACCATAATAATAATAATAATAATAATAATAATAATAATAAAAAGAAGTATTAATTTAAGGTACAATGGTTGGTTGACAATTCTCATACTCAAGCTTTTTCAAACTAAAAATAGTGAAGACAGGTAACTAAAGGGATAATTTAAATGAATAAACTAGAACTATCTGAATAAAAAGGAATAATTTAAAAATTGATTCATGGGGCCGGAGAGATAGCCTGGAGGTAAAGCATTTGCCTTTCATGCAGGAGGTCATCGGTTCGAATCCCAGTGCCCCATATGGTCCCCCGTGCCTGCCAGGAGCAATTTCTGAGCCTGGAGCCAGGAATAACCCCTGAGCACTGCCGGGTGTGACCCAAAAACCACACACACACAAAAAAAATTGATTCATAAAGAAAAAGCAAGTTAAAAACAATGTTATTATAATCTTAAAATATTTAAAAGGGTATGAAAAGCTTTGCTTTTAAAACATAATTACACAAAGACATAAAACATCTATATACATTGGGGGTCTCAGTGTATAATAAAAACTAAAAATATGATATGACGTTAAAACCAGAACAAGGATTATCACAGAAGAGGAGGAAAGCAGGAGTGTGTGGTACAATTCAACACAACAGAAAGGATTGGAATAAAGTTGTTCAAGCTCAGTCAAGCTATAAATATATATTAATAATATATTTTTAAAATTGAGGATACTGGTAGTATTGTATTCCTAACACTTATTTTTAATTTTTCTCATTAAAAAGAAGAATGTATCTAAAAATAAATTTTATGACTGAGGTAGCATTTGTAAAACATCAGGAACAAAGAAATTACAATAGTTATTATTATTTTTGTTTTTTGTTTTTTGTTTTGGGGTCACACCCGGCAGCTCTCAGTGGTTACTCTCGGCTCCACGCTCAGAAATCGCTCCTGGCAGGCTCGGGGGACCATATAGGATGCCAGGATTCAAACCAATGACCTTCTACATGAAAGGCCTTTGCCTTACCTCCATGCTATCTTTCCGGCCCCAATATTTATTATTTTGAAGATTGTTTTCCCATCAAATTTCAACTACTACATGAATGGAAAAACATTAAGAGCTTACTCTCAGAAAGGTATAGATAAGCTTCTAGTGGGTAGGTTCTGGAAAAGAAACTTTCTCTGAAAAGATGAGTTTTGCTAGTGATGGAGTTTTCATTAAATTTTTTTTTTTTTTTTTTTTTTTTTTTTTTTGGTTTTTGGGCCACACCCTGTGACGCTCAGGGGTTACTCCTGGCTATGCGCTCAGAAGTTGCTCCTGGCTTCTTGGGGGACCATATGGGACGCCGGGGGATCGAACCGCGGTCCATCCTAGGCTAGCGCAGGCAAGGCAGGCACCTTACCTCCAGCGCCACCGCCCGGCCCCAAGTTTTCATTAAATTTTATTTTATTTTATTTTATTTCAATTTTCCACAGACTACAGAGGATTACATAAACTCCAAACATATTTCTTAATATTAGAAATAATAAAAAATTTTTAGAAATATTAGAAATAATAGCTCCTTTATTTATTTTGGCTTGGGGAACACACCTAGTGGGGCTCAAGGGTTACTCCTGGCTCTGCAAGCAGGAATCATTCCTGGTGGGCTCAGGGGATCAATATGGGATGCTGAGGATTGAACCCGGATAGACAAGTACCGTTCTCACTATAGCTAGTGCTATGGCTCTAGCCCAACTGGTTCATTGTTTACCTGATGGTAATTGTGAAAAATCTTGCTTTCTTCTTCAGCTCAGCAATTTGTTAAAACTTACTCATCTTGATTTGAGCATGAACAACTTTACCACAATCCCTCCTGCTGTGTTGAACATGCCAGCCCTAGAATGGCTTGACATGGGAAGCAATGGCCTTGAACAACTGCCTGATTCTATTGGAAGGTAAAAGAAAAAAGCTATTTGTTGCTAAAAGATATGCTGAAGCCATTTGTGACAAACAAGAAATAACAAAAGGAAGCCCAGCCATAATCACAACAGAAACCCCACTTTTTATTTTTTGTTTGTTTGTTTTGTTTGGGGAAAACCTACTAATGGTGCTCAGAGCTTACTCCTGGCTTTGCACTCTTCTTGATAGGCTTGGGGAACTGTATGTGATGCTTGGAACTGAACCTGGGATTGCTGAATGTCAGGCAAATTCCCTCCTCACTGTCCTATCACTCTGGCCCCCTTAAATAGCATTTTTATTCAGTCCAAGTAAGAAAAAGGGTTTTGTTTTGTTTTGGTTTTGGGTCACACGGCAGTGCTCTATGCTCAGAAATTGCTCCTGGCTGGCAGGCTCGGGGGACCATATGGGATGACGGGATTCAAATTACCGTCCTTCTGCCCTCTGCATGCAAGGGAAACACCCTACGTCCATGCTATCTCTCCGGCCCCAGTAAAAGTGTTTTGGGAGAGAAAAAGTGGCTCTCTGAACTTCAATAAGTTCATAGAAATATACAACAGTGGATATACAACAGTGTCTCGTGTATGCCAAATGCTTCCCTGCACTTTGCAAAATGGATGAGAAAATTCTTGCCAATATATTAGCTCTTGTGAACTCATTATGTGTGGAAATTAGATTTAAAAGTAGGCAACCTGGTTTCAGAGTCTACACTGTTCACCAGTATACTGACTTGTCTTACTCCAAATGGGTAGATTAATAATTTCTGATTTTTCTCTCTTTTTTTTTTTTTTTTTTGTGGTTTTTGGGTCACACCCGGCAGTGCTCAGGGGTTATTCCTGGCTCCATGCTCAGAAATTGCTCCTGGCAGGCACGAGGGACCATATGGGACACCGGGATTTGAACCGATGACCTCCTGCATGAAAGGCAAACGCCTTACCTCCATGCTATCTCTCCGGCCCCTGATTTTTCTCTTAAGACTGTTTTAAATTAGACATTTACAGCAGCTCTCCTTTACGAAACTGAGAATATTGAAGAATTCTAGAATGCATTCATCCTACTTCTCCACCACATGAGAGCTGTACTAAAGATAAAATTTCCCAAAGCCAATACCCGTAAACAGGTATTATAAAGTCAGTAAACACATATACTAGTTAGAGATTAAAAGTGACATTTTGCTTATCTTTTTGTTTGTTTTGGTTTTTTGGGCCACTGGTGTTTCCCCCCCCTCCCCCCCCCCCCCGCACCCGGTGATGCTCAGGGGTTACTCCTGGCTATGCACTAAGAAATCGCTCCTGGCTTGGGGGACCATATGGGACACCAGTGATCAAACCTGGGCCCATCTGTTCTAGGCCAGCCACGTGCAAGGCAAATGCTCTACCGCTGAGCCACTGCTCCGGCCCCACATTTTGCTATCTTAAAAAATAATTAGGGATCACTTCCAGCAGTACTTGTTCTAATAGTGTGGTGCTGAGGCCCTGTGGTATTTAGGGGCTACCAGTATTGCACCTACAAGAGTCTAGAGTCCAGTGGTACATACAGTGTGGAAACTGAATTCAGGATTACACATATGGTAGGCATGTGCTCTACATCTTGATTTTTTTGGGTCCTTTTATTGGCCATACCTAGGTGTTTTGAGGGCTTACTCCTAGCTCTGTGCTCAGGGATTCTTCCTAGCTAGCTTGGGGGACAATATGGGATGCTGGGGATCAAACTCTAATCAACCATGCAAGCCAAACTTTCTACCCACAATACTAATTAATGTTCTGATGTTAACAAAAACAAGGTGGTTGGTTCAAATCCCGGTGTCCCATATGGTCCCCCGTGCCTGCCAGGAGCTATTTCTGAGCAGACAGCCAGGATAACCCCTGAGCAAAGCCGGGTGTGGCCCAAAATCCAAAAACCAAAAAACAAACAAACAAACAAAAGACAAAAAAAAACCAAGAGTTTTCATATTTTCTATGATTAGTCATAGACATTTCTTTTAATTTTTCAGAATGCAAAATCTACATACATTATGGCTGCAAAGAAATGAAATAACATGTTTGCCAGGAACCATGAACAATATGAAAAATCTGAGTACTCTTGTACTCACCAACAATAAACTACAAGATATTCCAGAGTTTATGGAAGAGATGACCAACCTGAGGTAAAAAAAAAAAAAAAAAAAAAAAAAAAAAAAAAAAAAAAAAACAACTGTAGGTACGATCAGAGCAAAGTACAGTGGGTAAGTTTTGCACACAGTCAACCTGGTTTAATCCCCAGCATCTTACATGGTCCCTCGAGCATGCCAAGAGTGATTCCTTTTTTTTTTTTTTTTTTTTTTTTTTGGTTTTTGGGCCAAACCCTTGGACACTCGGGTTACTCCTGGCTCTGCATTTAGTAATCACCTTGGAAAGCTTGGGGGACCATGTGGGATGCTGGGGAATCAAACCTGGATCTATTCTGGTTGGCTTCATGTAGGCAAACGCCCTACTGTTGTGTTATCACTCTGGCCCCACCAAGAGTGATTCTTGAGTGCAGAGCCAGGAGTACTGGAGTACCGCAGGGTACTCCTGGCTCTAAGCTCAGAAATCGCTCCTGGCAGGCTTGGGGGACCATATGGGATGCTGGAATTCGAACCACTGTCCTTCTACATGCAAGGCAAATGACCTACCTCCATGCTATCTTTCTGGCTCCATTAAGAATCTTTTTACTAAATTACTATCACATCCCCCATATATCTTCCAAAAATTTTTTCCTGGTAGTGAACATAAGATTCACATAAAACTTTACAACTAACACAACACAATAATTTGTTCCTTCTCTTGTTCAGTAACTAATGAGCACTGTGAAAAAATAAATACAAGTTTATAAAATAAACAGAAACTGGGGCCAGAATGGTGGTGCAGTGGTAGGGCATTTGCCTTGCATGCAGCTGACCTAAGATGAACAGTAGTTCGATCCCCTGGCATCCCATATGGTCCCCTGAGCCAGAAGCAATTTCTGAGTGCATAGCCAGGAGTAGCCACTGAGCATCACTGGGTATGGCCCAAAAAAACAAAAACAAAACAAAACAAAAAACTCAAAAAACCATAGAAACTTTAATTGTATGAAATACTTTAAACTTTAGGATATTAAAATATAGCATATTTAATATTATACTATGACCTGATAGTTGCTTTGAAAATGAGTTTGACTAAAGCTATTCTCTTCATCTAGAAAAGAAACTTGGGGAAGATTCTTGGGATAGAGCATATCTCATTCATGATGCTTGCTCAGTTATTGTAACCAATTTTTTTTTTTGTTGTTGTTGTTTTTGGGCCACACCCGATAATGCTCAGGGGTTACTCCTGGCAATGCGCTCAGAGGTTGCTCCTGGCTTGGGGGACCATATGGGTCGCCGGGGAATCGGAATCGAACCGCGGTCCGTCCAAGGCTAGCGCAGGCAAGGCAGGCACCTTACCTCTAGCGCCACCGCCCAGCCCCTATTGTAACCAATTTGAAAAGAGTAATTTAGATGATCATTTGATCTTTCTCTAGGAAGTACGTGTGAACGTCTGTGGAACCTTTAAAAAGGCTGTTCAAGGGTCTGAAGAGATAGTAAAACAGTTGGGGCTTTTGCCTTACACTAAGATGACCTGGGTTTGATTTTTGGCATCCTATATAGTCCCCTGGGCACCACCAGGAGTGACTCCTGAATGCAGAGTGAGGAGTAACCTCTGAGCAACACCAGACATGGTGCCAAGCAAAACAAAACAAAACAACCCCAAAAGGGGCCAGAGCGGTGGCACAGCGGTAGGGCATTTGCCTTTAATTCAGCTGACCCAGGACAGACCACAGTTCAATCCTCCAGCATTCCATATGGTCCCCCAAGCCAGGAGTAGTTTCTGAGCGCAGAGCTAGGAGTGTCATCACGTGTGGCCCAAAAACCAAAGCCAAAAACAAAAACCCAAAACACATAAAACACATAAATACTGTTTTTCTTGTGAAATGCTAGGTTTGTCAACTTCAGAGACAACCCACTGAAACTGGAAGTAATCCTTCCTCCCAGTGAAAACGCAGATGAAGAGGAGCAGGAATTATATGGACTTCGGTTTATGAACACATATATACAGGAATCACGAAGAAAAGCAGGTACATTTGTATGATAAAGGCTAACTTTTTTTTTTTTTTTTGGTTTTTGGGCCACACCCGTTGACGCTCAGGGGTTACTCCTGGCTATGCGCTCAGAAGTTGCTCCTGGCTTGGGGGACCATATGGGACGCCGGGGGATTGAACCACGGTCCAGTCCGTCCAAGGCTAGCACAGGCAAGGCAGGCACCTTACCTCTAGCGCCACCGCCCGGCCCCAGGCTAACTTCTTTTTAATAAAAAATGTGTAAATGTACATATTAACTTCTTTATAAAGTTACCCATTGTAACATTTTCTGTCAAATTTTGGTCTCTTAGGATATTATGGGAGGGAAAACTGAAATGTAAATTCAGCCACAATTTTGAGAAAGTCTAGAGAATGTAGATTATTCAGTCTTTCAAAGTGAAGTAGAGGGGTCGGAGAGATAGCACAGCGGTGTTTACCTTGCAAGCAGCGATCCAGGACCAAAGGTTGTTGGTTCGAATCCCGGTGTCCCATATGGTTCCCCGTGCCTGCCAGGAGCTATTTCTGAGCAGAGAGTCAGGAGAAACCCCTGAGCACCGCCGGGTGTGGCCCAAAAACAACAACAAAAAAAAAAAACCCAAACAAACAAATAAAAACAAAGTGAAGTAGAGAAATACATTTTCTTGGGTTTGGATAGTGATCTGGGATCAAACTCGGGGTATCATATATGTGAGAGATACATTCTACCAATGAACAACATTCCTAGCCTTGAATATAAACTCTTTTGGTAAAAGATTTGGAACACAAAGTTTCATTCCCATTCTCAGGTTTTTTGTTTATTTGTTTGTTTGGTTGGTTTTTGAGCCACACCTGGCAGGTGTGGGGGACCATATGGGATTCTGGGATTGAAACTGGGGTCCGTCCTGTGTTGGCCGCATGCAAGGTAAATGCCTTACTGCTGTCCTATCGCTCTAGCCCTCATTCTCCCAGTTTTTTTGGGTCACACCCAGCAGCGCTCAGGGGTTACTCCTGGCTCTGCACTCAGAAATTGCTCCTGGCAGGCTTGGGGGACCATATGGGATGCCTGGATTTGAACCACCATCCTTCTGCATGCAAGGCAAATGACCTACCTCCATGCTATCTCTCCAAAACCTCTCCCAGTTTTTTAAAATATATTTGTATTTTTGTAAACACTACTTTTCTATTAATTTTTATTTTTTGCTAACTGCTTTGACCTAGAAATAAATATTAAGGAACATAATTAGTGTCTGATAATAAAGAATTAAGCTATTTGAAAAATTTGAAAAAATTTTTGACTACACCTGGAGATGCTCTGGGATTACCCCTGGCTCTTTTCTCAGAATGGCTCCTGGTAGTGCCTGGGAGACCATATGGGATGCCAGGGATTGAACCCAGTCTGGTTGTGTGCAATGCATGTACCTTAGTCACTGTCCCATCACTTTTTTCCCCCCTATATCCAGAGGCGCTCAGGGGTTTTATTTCAGGCTCAGTGCTCAGAAATCATTCCTGGCAGCCTTGGGGGATCAATAGGGATGCTGGGGAACCAAACCTGGGTCAGCTGCTTGCAAGGTAAACAGTTTTACCCACTATCTTATT
This sequence comes from Suncus etruscus, assembly GCF_024139225.1. Taxonomy (NCBI): domain Eukaryota; kingdom Metazoa; phylum Chordata; class Mammalia; order Eulipotyphla; family Soricidae; genus Suncus; species Suncus etruscus. The sequence continues at coordinate 19,641,765 of NC_064866.1, read as the reverse complement.
GCTCTGACCCCTCAAACCACTTTTTCTTTTTTAATTTTTCAAACCACTTTTTTAAATAAAGAAGGAAAGCCTTTAACTTCAATCAAAAATTAAGAGGACCGAGAACATGATTCTTTGTTAAAAACAAATATTAGTTAAAAGAAATAACAGGGGCCGGAGAGATAGCATGGAGGTAGGGTGTTTGCCTTGCATGCAGAAGGATGGTGGTTCGAATTCCAGCATTCCATATGGTCTCTCGTGCCTGCCAGGGGCACTTTTTGAGGGCTTCCAAGTGTGACCCCAAAACCGAAAACCAAAAAGAAAAAAAAAAGAAACAATAACATAATGTTGGAATTTGTGGTTTTGTAGTTTACTAAAATGTCATTTTAAATTAAGGTAGATTTTAGTTGTATCTTTAGTTTCTTTGAGGAATAAGTAGTCTGAAAAAACAAGTTTTGCCAAATGCAAAATTTTTGTAGTGTTTTTGGCAAGGTGAATTGAATCATATGTGGCAATTTGTGTGTGTGGGGGTTATTTCCTACTCACTACTGAAAGGATGTTCCTGGTGGTGCTGTGGGGATTGGCAATACTGGGGGTTAAACCCAGGCCTCCTGCATTGAAGCACTACCAACTGGTTAATTTTTTTTTTTCCACATCTGGCAATGCTCAAGGGTTACTCCTGGCTCTTTATTTAGGAATTACTAGTAATGGTGCACTGTGGACCATTTGAGATGTTAGGAATTAAACCTGAGTCAGTGGCATGCAAGGTAAATGCCCTACATGCTATATACAATTGCTATGGCTTTACTCCCACTGTTGTTTATATATATTTTATTTTTGTACCTCACCCCTACTCAAACAGTTTGAGCTGCCTCCCTGGCCCCCACAGTTGAAATAATTCTTCCCAATATCCAATAGCAGACAAGTGTTTAAGAAATAGTAATTAAGGAACCAGAGAGATAGGATAACACTAGGGTAGTCGACCAGGAAGGGGCCCAGTTCAATTCTTGGCATCCCATATGGTCCCCCAGTCTGCCAGGGGCAATTTTTTAGTGCAGAGCCAGGAGTAACTCCTGAGCACTGTTGTGTGTGGCCCCCAAGCCAATAAATAAAGTTTAAAATAAAAAAGAAAAGGTGATTATCTATATTGTAGCAATACTACATTATTTATGTTTATATTATCTATATTATATATATAATATAAAATTATATATTATCTGTTATGTGTTTTATATATTATATGACTATCTCTATTGTAGCAATAGAAAGACTAGAAAACAAGGAAAAATTATAAGTTTGCAGCCAAATTTGAAAAGAAGTAGGTAAAATCATAAACTAGATGATAGATTAATGAATGAATGAAGATGAGAAAAGAGAGGCGAGGATGAAATGTGTCTTGTCACAACAGTTGCTTCCTGAAGTGGGTGGTACGAGCCACTGGCTATACTGGATGGATCAGACCCATAGGCAGAAGTAGCAAAGTAGGCAAAGGAATTCCCTCATTCCTTTGCTTAAAGAAGGTAGTTTTCCAGCAATGTGTTGAATGTACCAATATTCCTCTCCTACTTCCTACTGAAAAGGATGAATAGGCCAAATACATTTGGCACCTCTGGGTTAGAGCAACTGAATGGCTGGTGAAGCTGGGATTAGGAAGTGAAATATAGAAGTTAGTTTAGCAGGCAGAGATCTGGTGATAAATGCAGGCAAGATTCAGTTGTAGCACAGTAAATTGGATTAATACCTGACTTATGAAAAATGAAGTAGTCATGCAGATGAGTGTGAAGTTCAAGAGGCAATTTGCTAAGGTCAAAAGCAGTCATTAAATGGGCCATCTTTGTCAGCTAAGTAATTGATAGACTATATCAGTATAATCTTGTATATGTAAAGTTAATAAAATACAACTGAATTTTTGCCTGTTATAGAAGACCTTTTATTTTGGGGTACAAATTTTTGAATGATGCAATTTGTATAAATAAAAATTAGCATTGTCAAAGAAAAATAATTACATTACCAGGCCCAGCGAATCAGCTATTACATGATCCTCACTCAGGGGTTACTCCTGGCTCTGCACTCAGAAATCACTCCTGGCAGGCTTGGGGACCATATTGGATACTGCGGATAGAACCTGGGTTTGTCTCGTGCAAGGCAAATAACATACCTATTGTGCTATCACTTGGACCCCCATTTAATTGTCCCTTTGACTGGGAGATATGAACAACTTACACAAAAAAATCAATCACCTTAGCTTTTAACCTATAATTTAGAACCAAAAAAAAAGTCTATAGCTTACACAACAAATATTGACTTCCTATTATGAAAACAGATACATGAGTTATTATTATGAGTAAGTCATTATTTATAGTGCTTTTTCATCTCATCTTTACAACACATCTAAAGTATCATAATCATAACCATCATGCCTATTTTAAGAAGAAATTAAGAAAAAAGAAAACAGGGGGAAAAAGAAGAAAAGACACAAAGAGATTTACTACTCAAGGTCAAATAGCTGAAATCTGAACACACATGGTTTTAGAAAACATGTAAAATTAAACTAGAAAGATCAGAAATTAAAAAATGGGCTAGGCTTCTAATGTACAATCCACAGAAGCATAGATCTATAGGATGAAAAATTAGGGGGCCGGAGAGATAGCATGGAGGTAAGGTATTTATTTGCCTTGCATGCGGAAGTACGGTGGTTCGAATCCTGGCATCCCATATGGTCCCCCAAGCCTGCCAGGAGCAATTTCTGAGTGTCGAGCCAGGAGAAACCCTTGAGAGCTGCCGGTGTGACCCCAAAACCAAAAAAAAAAAAAAATTAGCTAAGAATAGCCTAAAATTGGTTATTCTGGAACTTGGTTTGTCTAGGCCACAAGCATTGGTGTCAGTATTCTGCTGGTCTATGCTTACCAGTGCTCAGGAATCACTCCTGGCAGGTCATAAGGGCTATATGTAGTACTGGAGATAGAACCCAGATAGTCATGTGCAAGACAAGCACCTTACATGCTGTACTATCTCTTTGGTCCAGTTCTGAATCTTTTATCTGGGCTAACGTACCAAAGTAATATAATTTTTGCAAATAAATCAATCAAGAATAAGATGTGGAAAGAACAGTCCTGGGGCTGGGAGATAATAGTTATTATCATGTATTGTAAGACAGATGATAAAGTTATTACATGCCTAGAGCCTGGCTGGATCCCTGGCATTGCAAAACATTGCTGGGTATAGCCAGTAGGCTCCAAGCACTGCCTGGCTGGTTTGGGCAATTGCTGGCACCACAGGTTCTAGCACTGAACTGCTGGCCTGGTTGACCAAGTGTTGCTTGGAGTAGCCTCTAGGTTCCTTGAACAGTGCTTGGGAATGGCTTCCTTCCTCCAAAGTCTTACCATTTCTTTGGCTTACTATTTGCTTAAGCATAGCAACTTAATATTTAAATGAGGCCTAAAGATAGGATTTGGTTTTACTAATTTTTATTTGATTTCCAATTATTTTCCTAAGCAGGCAAAAATGTAACTATATGGGTCAGAGAGATGGCACAGCGGTGGGGCGTTTGCCTTGCATGTGGCCAACCCAGAAGGAATCTAGCATCCCATATGGTTCCCCAGCCTGCCAGAGGGGATTTCTGAGTACAGAGCCAGAAGTAACCCCTGAGCACCGCTGGGTGTGACCCAAAAAAAACAATCAATCAATAAAGTTTTAAGAAAAATGTAACTATATATTATGTACTTTTACATGTCTATATTATGCATATATATGTAAAAGATAAGTTGTAAGACCGATCTAATTAACTAGAAATTGTTTGTAAATTTCAATATAATTTGCAAATTAGTCATAAGTATTTCTTAGAAAGTTCTAGCTAAATAAACAATTTAAAAAAGTAAAGTAGGGGCTGGAGAGATAGCATGAAGGTATTGTGTTTGCCTTGCATGCAGAAGGTCTGTGGTTCGAATCCCGGCATCCCATATGGTCCCTTGAGCATGCCAGGAGCTATTTCTGAGTGTAGAGACAGGAGTAACCCCTGAGTACTGCCGGGTGTGACCCCTCTCCCCCCAAAAAAGAGAAGTAAAATTGTATTTTTAGCTTTGAAAACAACTTGCTTTTGTCATTTGTCCTAGACAAATGCTGGTAACATATGAATGATTGAAAATCTGAAGGTGAATTATTTGATCTTGCACATCTCAAATTTATTTGTATTAGGTTAAAATATTATAATTCTGCTTTTAGATAAGCAGGTAAGAATATAAGGGACTGGAGAGATAGCATAGCGGTAGGGTGTTTGCCTTAGACGCAGAAGGACGGTGGTACAAATCCAGGCTTCCCATATGGTCCCCCAAGCCTGCCAGGAGTGATTTCTGAGCGTAGAGCCAGGAGTAACCCCTGAGCCGGGCAGGGTGTGACCCAAAAACAAAAACAAAAAAACAAACAAACAAACAAAAAAAAGGTATAACAAAATCCACACATAAGCCAATTCATCAGTATGACTTTTGTTAGGAATTAACAACTAATAGTTAGGGGCCAGAGAGAAAGCACTGCGGTAGAGCTTTAGTCTTGCATGTGGCCTACGTGGGCATCACATATGGTTCCCTATTCTCCCAGGGGTGATTTCTGAGTGAAGACCCAGTAGTAATCCCTGAGCATCACTGGGTGTGGCCCCAAAACCAACCAACCAACCAACCAATCAATCAAAGCTAAAAAAAGCCCTGATAGTTACCAGTATGTCTTGAATTTTAGAAATTATGTATTAAACGAAAAAAAAAATGGGTTTCCAAAAATAAGGCAAATAAAAAACTACTATTCTAGTTACATGTTGACATGTTGTGTGTTTCAGATAACCAAATCAACAGTCCTACCACTTTACCAAACTCTATAAATACTGAAGGATAATATTATTCAAGATATCCTGCTGATGAGAAATACTTTGGGAATTTGGTAAATTCTCCAACGTTTGCAATTTTAAAGTAAAAAAAATATATCAAAGCTACCACTAAAATTTATTGAAGCCATACATTTCTTAAAAGTTTGTTATCTGCTATTTAAATTATATTTTCATGAATATAAAAATATAATAAAAATACAATGTAAAATGTCTTTTTCTTTGGGTGGAAGACAGGTATTGTTCAAAATTTCTGTTCCATTAAATAACTGTCTCTGGTGATGAAGAGTGAACTGGTAAAGCAGTCAACAATACATTTTCCAAAGACACCACAGGATCTGTATAATACTGGAGAGCAGGATTGAATCCTTTCTGTTGCAAATACTCAATTCGGCCTTGGTCAATCAGCAATTTACAGAGGTGTCCTATTTTCTTCTTTTCTTCAACAGTAAGATACCTAAATGAAAATAAGCACATAAAAACATTGTTAAACCCAGCTACAAACATGCTTGTAATCATGGTGCTTAAAGATTTATATTAAAAAAATGAAATGATGGGGCCGGGTAGGTGGCGCTGGAGGTAAGGTGTCTGCCTTGCAAGCGCTAGCCAAGGAAGGACCTCGGTTCGATCCCCCGGCGTCCCATATGGTCCACCCAAGCCAGGGGCGATTTCTGAGCACATAGCCAGGAGTAACCCCTGAGCGTCAAACGGGTGTGGCCCAAAAACCAAAAAAAAAAAAAAAAAAAAAAAAAAAAATGAAATGATGCCATTGACAAACATAAACATAAAATATGAAACATAAGTAAAATGTACTTTATAAATTTCAGATTTGTTAAAATCAAGTAAGATTTATGAGTCATTAAACATACATGTGTGGGGCCAGAGAAATAGCATGGAAGTAAGGCATTTGCTTTGCATGCAGAAGAAGGTTGGTGGTTCAAATCTCGGCATCCCATTTGGTCCTGTAAGACCAATTAGCCTGCCAGGAGCAATTTCTGAGCATAGAGCCAGGAGTAAGCCCTGAGCACTACTGGGTATGACCCAAAAACCAACCAACCAACCAAAATCATATGTGTAATTTTTAATATTAAAAATATAATTAAAAGTAAAAACGGCAAATTTTTGTAAAAGTTTATATTTGCCATTTCTACTTATTTATTTATTTATTTATTTATTTATTTATTTATTTATTTATTTATGTTTCTGGGCTATACTTGGCGGTACTCAGGGTTACTCCTGGCTCCATGCTCAGAAATTGCTCCTAGCAGGCTAAGGGGACCATATGGGATGACGGGAATAAACCCAACTCTATCCTGGGTTGGCCGCATGTAAGGCAAATGCTCTATCACTGAGCTATCTCTCCAGCCCCTGTCATTTCTATTTATTGATAAGTTTTGGGACTGGAGAGATAGCATGGAGGTAAGGCATTTGCCTTGCATGCAGAAGGTTGGTGGTTCGAATCCCAGCATCCCATATGGTCCCCGAGCCTGCCAGGTGTGACCCAAAAACCAAAAAGAAAAAGAAATTATTGATAAGTTGCCTTACTATATTAGGTGTTATACTCAGCTTCCAAGATACATTTATGACAACAATAAAAAAAATGTGTATATCTGGGGCTGGAGTGGTGGCGTAAGAGGTAAGGTATCTTGCCTTGCTCATGCCCAAGCCAGGAGCGCATAGCAAGAATAACCTCTGAACATCACTGGTGTGGCCCAAACCCCCCTCCCCCTGAAAAAAAAGTGTATATTTAACTTATTCTAAAATTAGATGTTGGGGCCGGGTGGTGGCGCTAGAGGTAAGGTGCCTGCCTTGCCTGTGCTAGCCTTGGACGGACCGCGGTTCGATCCCCCGGCGTCCCATATGGTTCCCCAAGCCAGGTGCAACTTCTGAGCGCATAGCCAGGAGTAACCCCTGAGCGTCACTGGGTGTGGCCCAAAAACCAAAATAAATAAATATATAAATAAAATTAGATGTCAAAATATATTTTCATAAATGCTTGATAATATTTTTATAAACAGAAATTAGAATAGTAGGGCTGAAGTGATAGCACAGCAGTAGGGCGTTTGCCTTATGTGCAGCTGATCCAGGACAGACCTGGGTTCGATTCCTGGCATCTCATATGGCCCACTGAGCCTGCCAGGAGCAATTTCTGAGCACTGCCGGGTGTGGTCCCCAAAAACCAACCCACCCAAAAAAAGATATTAGAATAGTATTAAAATATTTCTGCCCCGATGTCTTGTGTGCAATTCAAGGCAGTCACTTACCCAGGAGCACTCTCAGCACTGTCCTCTGTGTTTCTGTCTCCCTCGTCATCATGCTCTTCACTATCCACATTTTGACACTCTTTTCTCCTCTTGATCATGTTTGAGGCTTCCAACGATGTCTTCCGCAAGCCACAAGTTGCCCAACTACTCATTCGCTGGAAATAGTGGAATTCCAATGCTCCAAGGCCTAAAGTCTTGAAATATTCTTTGCCCACATAATGCCTCCATTCACACCTGTGGTGACAACACAGTGCAATGACAATGCCAGCCACAGGAGTCCACTTCGCTGGGACAGCATTTTCACTTGCTACCTTGGCCACAGTGTTCGTTTCTTTTTCTGTTTTATCATTCTTGATGCGTTTGGCTAAAGGTTCTTCATTTCTTTCGACACAACTGGCAGCATAGGTCTCGACCAAACATCGTAAAGAAAGATCTGCAAACACAATTATGTGGCCCCCACCACATCATCTTTAAAAAATAAATACTTTCGGGCTGGGCAGTGGCGCTAGAGGTAAGGTGCCTGCCTTGCCTGCGCTAGCCTTGGACGGACCACAGTTCGATCCCCCGGCGTCCCATATGGTCCCCCAAGCCAGGAGCAACTTCTGAGCACATAGCCAGGAGTAACCCCTGAGCGTTACCGGGTGTGGCCCAAAAACCAAAAAAAAAAAAAAATAAATAAATAAAAATAAATAAATAAATACTTTCTACGTTTATCAAGCAGTATGTTTAAAAACCAAGAGCTAAACAAAACACAGCCCCCAATCTTACCTAGCTTTAAACTTTTAGTAATTCTTTGATGAATCACCAACTTTGCTGACATCTTCTTTCTTTCTATTACTATCTAAATTTCTCTAGTATTTTATTCTGCATAAAATCGACTTCCTACTAAATTGTATGAGGTATAAAATGTACCATTTGCAAAAGTTATTCGAATTTAGATGAATGACCAGAACTGGCTTTTATTTCTCCTGCTCCAATTGAGATTGACTGTATAAAACAAAGTCTGTTTACCTCTATTTACATTTAAGAAAACTGGGCCAGTTTCAAGGTTCCCCAATTATCACTTCCAACAAAGAAGCTTTGAAAATATCTAGTTTTCTTGCTTATAACCACTATTAATATCAAAAGAAAGTTTTACAGCCACTCTAATAGATACCATCATTACTTTTCGTTCCATCATTACTTTTCATTCTTTCCCTCATTTTAAATTTTAAAGTATATTACAACTTTTCAATGGATTTTATTTGCTACTATATAATATATATCATTAGTTTATTTGCAGAACTTGTTTAGTTGTCAGTAATTCCATCAACTGTTGTTTATCTTCAATTCTATCATTTGTCAGAATAAAGACTAGCTGGCTAAAAAAAAATGAATAAATAAAATTGGGGGCCGGAGAGATAGCATGGAGGTAAGGCATTTGCCTTGCATACAGAAGGACGGTGGTTTGAATCCTGGCATCCCATATGGTCGCCCGAGCCTGCCAGGAGTGATTTCTGAGTGCAGAGCCAGGAGTAACCCCTGAGCGCTGCTGGGTGTGACCCACAAACAAACAAAAGAAGTGCTAAGATGAGGGCCAGAGCAATAGCACAGTGGGTAGGGTATTTGTCTTGCAAGTGGCCAACCCAGGTTTTATCCCTGGTATTCCATATGGTCTCCAAAGCTTGCCTGGAGTAATTTCTGAGCACAGAGCCAGGAGTAACCCCTGAGCACTGCCAGGTGTGACCCCAAAACCAAACAAAGCAAAAACAAAAAACAAAACCCCCAAAACACCAGCTGGAGCAATAGCACAATGATAGGGTGTTTGCCTTGTTCGCGGCTGACCCAGGACAGACCTGGGTTCGATCTCTGGTGTCCCATGTGGTCCCCAGGAGTGCATAGCCAGGAGTGACCCCTGAGCATCACCGGTTATGGCCCCAAACCCAAAACCAACAAACCAACAAACCCAAAACCAGATATGCTAAGATTATTATTATAATATTATTATTATTAATCTAATTTATTTAATATTTAATATATAATATTTAATATATAATATTTAATATATAATATTTAATATATAATATTATTATTATTAATCTAATTTATTTCTTTTCACCAACATGTTAATACACAAAACTTTTGTGGTGAGATAAGCTATAGAGCCTTACCTAAGAAAAATAAAAAGTAAAAAATGTCTGGGGTAGAATCTATACAAGTTTGTTAAATGATCTGTTTCTTTTATTGGTTGACACATAACCCCCAGAACATTAGGTTTCCATAAACCACATGGCATTTGTGCACAAATCCTTCACCTCCTTTAATTTGTTTTTGGGTAATATCTGATAGTATTCAGGGGCTATGGTATAATGGTTGGGGATACCTGCTGGTAGTGCCGCGGGGGGGAGGGGGGATATAACATACACTGGGGATCATACCTGGACCTCCTGTGAGCAAAGCATGTACTGCAACTCACTGAACCATCTCTCCAGCCCTAATTACAGATTTTTATTTCATTTCTTTACAGTGCTAGGGCTCTACACATGCAAGATAATAAGATAACCCTGTATATAAATTTCAAAACTTTTTTTGTTTGATTTTTTGGTCACACCTGGCAGTGCTCAGGGGTTCCTCCTGGCTTAACGCTCAGAAATCGCCCCCAGCAGGCTCAGGGACCATATGGGATGCTGGGATTCAAATCACCGTCCTTCTGCATGCAAGGCAAACATCTTACCGCTGTGCTATCTTTCCAGCCCCTCAAAACTTTTTCTGTTTGTATCTGGGCCTCACTCAATGGTGCTCAGGAGTTTCTCCTAGCTCTGCACTCAGGAATTACCACTAGTGGGCTCAGGAGAATATGGAACACCAAGGATAGAACCTGAAATGGCTGTATACAAGGTGCCCAAACTGAACACTCTAGCCCATAAAAATCATTAAAAATAATTTTATTTGTCTACACTCAGGGATCACTCCTGGTAGTGCTGGGGAGGCGGTTACATGGGGTGGTGCTGGTGCTGGGGATGAAACCCCAATTGGCTATGTTACACAGCAAGCTCCTTATCTACTGTATTGTTTCTTAGGCTCCTGTTCACAAAATTCTTTTTTTTTTTGGTTTTTGGGTCACACCTGGCAGCATTCAGGGGTTATACCTGGCTCTACGTTCAGAAATCACTCCTGGAAGGTTTGGGGGACTATATGGGATGCTGGGATTCAAACCACCATCCTTCTGCATGCAAGGCAAATGCTCTACCTCCATCTCTCTGGCCCCTGTTCACAAAATTCTTTTTTTTTTTTTTTTGGTTTTTGGGTCACACCCGGCATGCTCAGGGGTTACTCTTGGCTCTATGCTCAGAAATCGTTCCTGGCAGGCTCGGGGACCATATAGGATGCCGGGATTCGAACCACTGACCTACTGCATGAAAGGCAAATGCTTACCTCCATGCTATCTCTCCAGCCCCTGTTCACAAAATTCTTAATCAATCTCTCAAAATTGCCAAAAAGAGCAAATATATAAAAAGTAGTATAAAAGTAGGGGCCTATAAGGGAATTCCCTCTTTAATGTCCCCAATTTTTACTATGCCTATGCAGGAGAAAAAAAAAATGGAGGGGGGGAACAAAATATTTTTTTAATTTATCTACTTATTTATTTTTTATTTTTATCTTTTTTGACTTCTTTGTTTTGGTGTAAATATTGAAATTGATGTCCCCAATCTTATTTTATGTTATTTTCTCTTTCTCTTTCTTTTTGCACTCTGGCATGGTTTTATTTCAGGACCGAGACTATCAAGTGGGGCTTGCCTTTAGTGCTGTAGTGCTCACTGGATATTTTATTTGATATTTCTTTTTGTACTGTTGTGGTATTTCAATTCCTTTTTTCCTGTCCTCTCTCAAACTGAGGTTGAGAGCCTCTAGAAGGACTACACCCATTTTTGGCTTATCTGATTTTTACCCCACTTTATTGCTTTCTCTTTCTTCAAACAAAACCACATAACTTAAAATATCTAGTTCCGCCTCTCAAACAGAGGGGGAAATAAGGGAGGGTACCAGGACCAACCAGATATATGATCACTAAGTAGTAAGCTAGACACAGAGGGGACCACTTATTCTAGCAGCCCGGGGGGTGAGGGTGGGAGATATGGGATGCAGGATGGGAACGGGGGTGGAGTGAGGGCAAATTTGGTGATGAGAATTCCCCTGATTCAATGTTAATATGTACCTAAAAAACTACTGTGAAAGATATGAAAGCTAATATGGTCAAAATAAAAATTATATAAAAAAAAAAAAGTAGGGGCCTGTGTCCATCAACAGTTAAATGATGATGAATCAGTGAAGATTGATCAGCTATACATGTTGAATGATATAAATACAGGACTATTTAAAAGAGTGGTGGAGATCATGTTAAGCTAAAAGTTAATGTATTCTAGACATCACTCGCCTATTTACCTACCTGTTGCCACACCACAAAGATGCTTTCCAATTCCTACTACTGGGAGTTTTTCTTTGTTTAGTATAGGAATCTTGTCTGAAATAAAAGGAAGGACAGTTAAGTTAGATCTTTTGTATGATAAGTCATAAATGTTCCTATGAAAAAAGAATTAGAATTTCACAATTGACACAGCAAAAAACAATCACTTTGTAGCTTATATATAAGAATCTCATGGATGTAGGAACTGAATAAATCATAAAGAGTCTTTATCGATAGATTCAGAATCAAATTTCCTTTTCGTTTATTTTTTTGGGTCACACCGAACAGTGCTCAGGGGTTACTCCTTGCTCTGCGCTCAGAAATCACTCCTGGCTCGGGGACCATCTGGGATACTGGGGATTGAACCCGCGTCTGTCCTGGGTCAGCCACGTGCAAAGCAAACGCCCTACCACCGTGCTACCACTCCAGCCCAAATTTCTTGTCTTTTAAGTCAAAGTGGTTTCCTCTCTATTAAGGATTTTCTTTTGTATAAGCATTATTTTGCTGGGGCTGAGTGATAATACAACAGATACAACTTGCATGGGGCCAACCATGGTTCAATTCCTGGCTCCGCATATGGTTCCCCAGGTCCCACCAAGAGTGATCCCTCAGAGTGGAGAGCCAGAAGTAAGCCCTATACATTGCCGGGCATAGCTCCCAAATCAAACCAAATGATTAATTTTGGTAAATATTAATTTTGGGGGGTAAATATTATTTTTTAAGGAGCCATACCCATTTGATGCTCAGGAGTTACTCCTGGCTATGTGCTCAGAAATCGCTCCTAGCTTGGAGGATCTTATGGGACACCAGGGATCAAACCACAGTCCGTCCTATGCTAGCACTTGCAAGGCAGATGCTTTACCTCTAGCACTACCTTTCCGGCCCCAATTTTGCTAAATATTATTAACCCATTAATAAAGGGACTACAACTTTACCTAATGGAGTTATATTTTGCATAATATTTTACAAATACATATAAAATACAATCAACAGTTAAAATTTAAAACAAAGTATTCAATTCATTATTATAAATACTATAGCTAGAACTTTTATTATTTAATTGTTTTGGGGTTTGGGTCACAATAGCTGTGTTCAGGGCTTATTGCTGGCTCTGCACTGAGGGTTCACTCCTGGAGGTTTATGTGGGACCACATAGGATATGGAGATGAAACATAGGCTGGTGTGAAAGTCAAGTACCCTAACTACTGTACTCTCTCTCCATAGGCCAGAGAACTGGCTTATAATAAGTCTATTTTTTGTTGTTTTATTTTTGGACCACACTTGGCGGCACTCAGTGGTTATTCCTGGCTCTGTACTCAGAAATTGCTCCTGGCAGGCTTGGGGGATCATATTGGATGCCAGGGATCAAACCCAGTTCCATACTGGATCCACTGCATGCAAGGCAAATGCTCTACTGCTGTGCTATCACTCTGGTCTCTGGTCCTAGAATAAGTCTTGATAATAAATAATATTATCTTTGCTTTTCATATTGAATCCTATATAAGAGATTACTGAGTCTTATAAAAGTAAAACAAAAAAATTAAATCCAGTAACACCACAAAACTACCCAAACTAACCCCTCCAAACCCCAAAACAAACCATGTACAAGAAAATGTGGAACAACGTATTTAATCCAGCCATGACTTCCATTTCTTCCCCTATCATTTTCCTTCATCTAATTTTAATTTAGTTAGTTTTGTTTTTGAGGCCAAAGCCAGTACTGGTCAGGGACCACACCTGGTGGGGCTCAGAGATTACTCCTGACTCTGTGCTCAGAAACTGCTTCTGGCAGGCATGGGTGGGGGGGGATCATCTGGGATACTGGGAATCGAACCTGGTTCTGTCCCGAGTCAGCCACATGTAAGGCAAACACCCTACTGCTGTGCTATCGCTCTGGCCCTACCATTGCTTATTTCTTCTCTTCATTATACTCTAGGGCCAAGCATGTTCTAAACACCCTCCATTTAAATCAATGCATTCCCTTATGCACTTACTCCATTGGTTTGAAGCCATACCTGGCAGTACTTAGGAATCAGTACTTAGTACTAAGTACTCAGGATTCACTGGCTATGCACTCAGGAATCACTTCTAGAGGTTCTTGGGGGACCATATGGGATGCCAGGGATTGAACCTGAGTCAGCTGTATGCAAGGCAAGTGCCTTACCCACTCTACTATTTCTCCGGCCTCTTGACTGGTATTCTAAATGCTCCCAGACTTTGAGACTTCTGTGATTTAAGGTAAAACAACCAAAGGGATACCACTTACTCAAGCACAAGTGCTGAATATCGATTTGAAGTCTTTGAAAAACTGACTTTTCCTTCCTATGTTTGCCGTCTACCTGCACAAAAGGACAAAGTTTTAATACTGGTGATTAATGCGAACCATATTTCTGTATTTTCAAGGTTTATTTTATTTTTTATTTTTATTTTTTGTTTTTTGGGTCACACCTGGATACGCTCAGGGTTACTCCTGGCTCTCTGCTGAGAAATCGCTCCTGGAAGGCTCAGGGGACTATATGGGATGCCGGAATTCGAACCACCATCCTTCTGCATGCAAGACAAACGCCCTACCTCCATGCTATCTCTCTGGCCCCTATTTTAAAGGTTTAGAGTGTTGATTCTTATATTTTAGCATTAAAAAGTAAAGTCTTGGGCTGGAGAGATAGCATGGAGGTAAAGCGTTTGCCTTTCATGCAAGAGGTCATCGGTTCGAATCCCAGCATCCCATATGGTCCCCTGTGCCTGCCAGGAGCAATTTCTGAGCATGGAGCCAGGAGTAACCCCTGAGCACTGCCGGGTGTGACCCAAAAACCACAAAAAAAAAAAAAAAAAAAAAAAAAGTAAAGTCTTTGCTGCTGGAGAGACCATCAGACTGAGCACATGCTCTGCATGCAGGAGGCCCGATTTAATCCCTCCAATACTGCCTGGAGCCAACTCAACTGGGAGTTGTCCCTGAGCACAACTGGGTATAGACCGAACATAAATCAATGAAACTAATAAGTAAAAAATAAGCTTAAAATATTGTGTGAGGAGAGAAGTAGAATGCCTGCTTCGAATACAGGCAGAGGGTGTGAGTGGAGGGAGATGGGGTACATTGGTGGTGGGAATGTTGCACTAGTGAAGGGGTGTATTCTTTTTTTTTTTTGGTTTTTGGGCCACACCCGGCGTTGCTCAGGGGTTACTCCTGGCTGTCTGCTCAGAAATAGCTCCTGGCAGGCTCAGGGGACCATATGGGACACCGGGATTCGAACCAACCACCTTTGGTCCTAGATCGGCTGCTTGCAAGGCAAACACCGCTGTGCTATCTCTCCGGGCCCAAGGGATGTATTTTTTTTGGGGGGGGGGGGGCACACCCTGTGACGCTCAGGGGTTACTCCTGGCTATGCACTCAGAAGTTGCTCCTGGCTTCTTGGGGGACCATATGGGATGCCGGGGGATCGAACCGCGGTCCGTCCTAGGCTAGCGCAGGCAAGGCAGGCACCTTACCTTACTCCCAAGGGGTGTATTTTTTTTGTGACTGAAACCCAACTATAGTCATGTTTGTAATCATGGTGTTAAAAAAAAAAAAAGGAAAAAAAAAGAATAATCTGTAAAACAAAAAAAAAATTGTGTGGGGAGAACTTTTGGGCCCCACCATGTAGTACTCAGGACTGACTGATTCCATCAATATTCAGGCAACCAAACTGGTGTTGACAGAATAAAAGGCATACATTTTACCTCCTGAATATTGCCTCTGGCTTAATTAAAAATGTTAAGACTGGAGCCAGAGAGACAGAACAGCAGATAAGACACTGACATTGTACGCAGGATACAATATTTTAGCATCCCAAAACTCATCAGGAGTGATCCTGAGCATAGCGCCAGGAGTCAGCCCTAACACCATGGGGTGTGGCCCCAAAACAACCAAATAAAAAGTTAAGACTATATAGTCTGATAAAAATTCCAAGATAGGGGCCGGAGAGGTGGCGCTAGAGGTGTCTACCTTACAAGCGCTAGCCAAGGAAGGATCACGGCGTCCCATATGGTCCCCCCAAGGCAGGGGCAATTTCTGAGCACTTAGCCAGGAGTAACCCCTGAGCATCAAATGGGTGTTGCCCAAACAAACAAACAAAAAATCCAAAATAGAGGGCCAGAGATAGCCTAGCATGGAGGTAGGGTATTTGCCTTGCATGCAGAAGGACGGTAATTTGAATCCCTGCATCCCATATGGTCCTCCGAACCTGGAAGGAGCGATTTCTGAGCTTAGAGCCAGGAGTAACCCCTGAGTGCTGCTGGGTGTAACCCAAAAACAAAACAAACAAAAAAAATCCAAAGTAACATTAACACTTTTATAGGCTTAAATATTTTCTAAATTATTATGTATAAGTAATTTAAGTCTAAAAGATCTCAATTCACTAAAGACCAAAGATTCACAGACACTGCATACTTATCTAATATGATTTAATAGCTCCTTTATCTGATTGTATATTTTTTTAGCTTGCTCTTTTTACTCTTCCTGAAAAATCATAATCAATCTGGTCTATACCCATGTATTTATGGGTTAATTTTTGTTTATTTTTGGGTCACACCTGGTGGGGCTCAGGGATTACTCCTGGCTCTGGACTCAGATATCACTCTTGGCAAGCTCAGGGGACCAAATGGGATGCCGGAATTTGAAACATATGGATTGGCTGTGTGCAAGGCAAATGCCCTACTGCTGTGCTATCTCTTTGGCCCCTATGGTTTTTAAATTCCACTGTGACTTGGACTTCTCTTGAGCAGCAGAGACATACTCAGTTGTAAATCAAAGTTCCACTTCAACAGCAAACTCATTCAAATTTCACCCTACATCATACTACCCTTCCTCTTATTTCTTTTTTTTTTAGCAGTTGTATCCTTTATTTTGGGTCACACCCGGCAGTGCTCAGGGGTTATTCCTGGCTCCAGGCTCAGAAATTGCTCCTGGCAGGCACGGGGGACCATATGGGGCGCCAGGATTCGATCCGATGACCTCCTGCATGAAAGGCAAACGCCTTACCTCCATGCTATCTCTCCGGCCCCCCTCTTATTTCTTATACAGTTTTAGTCACAGGGAAGGGCATAATTTAGCCACATAAGCCATAAATTAAAATGGAAATCACGGGGCCGGAGAGATAGCATGGAGATAAGGCATTTCCTTTCATGCAGAAGGTCGGTGGTTCGAATCTCGGCATCCCATATGGTCCCCCGAGCCTGCCAGGAGCGATTTCTGAGCATAGAGCCAGGAGGAACCCCTGAGCATTGCTGGGTGTGACCCCAAAACAAACAAAAAACTAAACAAACAAAAAAGGAAATCACTAACACCTTGTCTGTCACAGTGAACACCAAATCACCAAGTCTTGTGGTTTCAACAGTTCAGGATTTCTATTTTATTATTATTATTTTTAATTTTGGGGGACCATACCTGGCGGTACCAGGGGTTACTCCTGGCTCTGTGCTCAGAAATTGTTCCTGGCTTGGGGGACCATATGGGATGCCAAGGATTGAACCTGCATCTGTCCTCGGTCAGCCGTGTGCAAGGTAAACGCCCTACCACTGTGCTACCACTCAGGCCCCAGATCAGGATTTCTGATTCTTTTTTCCACAACTGTCTTAATTCTGACCTATTTCTTTCTTACTTTACTGGGAAGTGATTATCTCAAGCTCTTGACCTCAACTTTTCGACTCTAGATAGAGCATTAATAGCACTACTACGATGAATTTTTATTTGTTTGTTTTGGGGCCACACCTAGTGGTGATTAGGGGTCACTACTGGTTATGCGTTCAGAAATTGGTTCTGGAAGGCTTGGGGACCTTATGGGATGCTGGGGATCAAACCAAGACACTCTACTGCTGTGTTATCGCTTTGGCCATCTCTACAATGAATTTTATTTTATTGTTAAACCTCTTCTTCTTCTTTTTTTTTTTTTTTTGTCATTTTACTGGCCACATCTGGCAGTGCTCATATTGCCAGATATTAAACCTATGTCAGCTACATGCAAGGTAAATTCCCTATGTATGTATGTCTTTCCAGTTCCCTAAAACTCCCTTATTACTTCACTAACTCACATGTTCTTTTCATTTCCTCTAGAAAATTTCTATAACATATAAAGATTTTGGCTAGTATTCAAGTTTCCCTAGTGCCGAGTACTTGCCATTTTCATAACATCTAGCATAATGAACCAAAATATTAAGACATGTGCCCTCTAACTGTGTCAAAAGAAATATATTTTCTGTTGTTTGCTTGATAAGTAGCAGGCAAGAATCAAGCTTCTTCCTTCAAATGAAACAAGACGTTCCAGTTCAACCCTTTTCTCTCATCTTACATTTCATTATTGCTTGAGTTTTGCTTCCCACAAGAAACTTCCATTGGGGCCGGAGAGATAGCATGGAGGTAGGGCATTTGCCTTGCATGCAGAAGGATGATGATTTGAATCCCGGCATCCCATATGGTCCCCTGAGCCTGCCAGGAGTGATTTCTTTCTTTTTTTTTTTTTTTTGGTTTTTGGACCACACCCGCCGATGCTCAGGGGTTACTCCTTGGCTGTCTGTCAGAAATAGCTCCTGGCAGGCACGGGGGACCAAATGAGACACCGGGATTCGAACCAACCACCTTAGGTCCTGGATCGGCTGATTGCAAGGCAAACGCCACTGTGCTATTTCTCCGGGGCCAGGAGTGATTTCTAAGCGTAGAGCCAGGAGGAACCCCTGAGTGCTGCCGGTGTGACCCAAAAGCCAAAAAAAAAAAAAAAAAAGAAAGAAACTTCTGTCACACTGAGATGTTTTTATTTTCCTAAGGCACTTGCTTATATTGCTTCTGCTCCTAATAATTCTTCTTAAATCCTCTTTCTACCAAATACTAACTCTCACCTTTTACCACATAGCTCAAGTACCATCTTTTTGGTGTACTACCATCTTTTATCTTCAGTAAAACTTGTTTCTCTAACATTGTGCAGTCTTTTTCTCAAATTTTAACACTTACAAAAAACTCAATTATGGGCCAGAGAGAAAGCACATTGGTGGGGCATTTGATTGCAAGTGGCCGACCCAGTACCAAGAGTGGTTCGAATCTCGGCATCCCATGTTGTCTTCTGTGCCTGCCATGAGCGATTTCTGAGTGGGGAACCAGGGGTAAACCCTGAGTGCCACCGAGTGTGGCCCAAACAAACAAAAAAACCAATTATTTGATCTGTTTGTTTATCTCTCATTTCTGAATATAAGCATTAAATAGTATTGGTATCATAATTTTTCAAAGTCTAACAGGGTGCCTATAAGGAAGCTCAATGTTCACTGAATGAGTATTGAGTGGAATAGAGATTAGAACCTGGGATTTGTTTGTTTATGCATTTTTGGGGTCATACCCAGAAGTGGCTCTGGGGGCCCAGCTCTGAGTTGAGATTGGCACCTGGGGTCTTTTATTATTATTATTATTATTATTATTATTATTTTTTTTTTTTGTTCATACCTGGCAGCACTCAGGGGACACTACTGGCTCTATGCTCAGAAATCACTCCTGGAAGGCTCAGAAGACCATATGGGATGCCGGGATTCGAACCACCATCCTTCTGCATGCAAGGCAAACGCCTCACCTCCATGCTATCTCTCCTGCCCCGGGCCTTTAATTTTTTGGTTTTTGGACTATACTCAGGGGCACTCAAGGGTTACTTGTGGCTCTGCGCTTAGAAATCATTCCTGGCAGGCTTGGGGGAACCATATGGGATCCTGGAGATCAAACCTGAGTCTATCCCAGTTCCTCTGCGTGCAAGGCAAACAACTTACTGCTATTGCTATCACCATTGGGATTTTAACTTAGTTTGAACTTAATTCTTTCCATATTGTTTCTTGTTTTTGTAAAACTAATTCAGAAGTTAGATCATTTAATTTTTTTTAAAACAAGAAAAGTGCAAACATTTGGTTACTAATATAGTGTCATGGTTTCCCTTACCTTGAATCTTGTGGTCACCTTCTCCACGAGGATAAAATGAACGTTTTCAGCATCTTTTAAGGCAATATCAACCCAATGAGATAATTTTCCTTTTCCGGCACCAAACTCAATGAAGCATCTTCCTGGGCCAAGTAACTTTAGTTTTTCAATGTTACCTAAAATAGAAGCCTACAAACTTCATAAAATTATTTTATACACGAGAGCATCATTTATCTCAAATGGGAAAATAGCACGGTAGTTACTAAATAAGGCAAGTTCAAATGGTAAGTTTTGATATAAATTTTTTGTCTCTAGCTTTTAAGTATTATTCTAGAGTACTCAAACCCATGTCTACAGTGAATTTTGTTTTTGTTTTTTGTTTTTTGGGCCACATCCGGCAGTGCTCAGGGGTTCCTCCTGGCTATCTGCTCAGAAATAGCTCCTGGCAGGCATGGGGGACCATATGGGATGCCGGGATTCAAACCAACCACCTTGGGTCCTGGATCAGCTGCTTGCAAGGCAAACACTGCTGTGCTATCTCTCGGCCCTGTCTACAGTGAAATTTACTCTATGCTTATATATATTTAAATTGAAAGATAAATATAATCTCATTATTGACTATATTTAGAAATAAATCAAAGATAGCTTTTTTGTTTTGTTTTGTTTTTTGTTTTTGGGGTCACACCCAGCAGCGCTCAGGGGTTACTCCTGGCTCTGCACTCAGATATCGCTCCTGGCAGGCTTGGGGCACCATATGAGATGCTGGGATTCGAACCATCATCCTTTTGCATGCAAGGCAAACGCCTTACCTCCATGCTATCTCTCCAGTCTCTAATCAAAGATAGCTTTAAAGATCATTTTTATAAAGTTGTTATGGTTTGGGCAGCTGGCAGACCTCCGCATGTGCCAGCGGCCTTTTGGCCTGGCCTAGGGTGGGGGGCCCGGACCTGGGTCACCCGACCCCCCTCTCCCCCTTTCCCCCGGATCTCCAGGTGGGTTTCTGGGAGGAGCTGATGGGGCACCCTGGGTTTTCCCCACTCCCAGGCCGGGTCTGGGGACCGGCCTAGGTTGGGCTTAAATCCCTGTCCTTCGGGCTTGGGAGGGTCTCTCTCCCTTCCTGGAGCAGGATTTTTAGCAGCACGGGCGGGCAGCTGGCAGACCTCCGCATGTGCCAGCGGCCTTTTGGCCTGGCCTAGGGTGGGGGGCCCGGACCTGGGTCACCCGACCCCCCTCTCCCCCTTTCCTCCGGATCTCCAGGTGGGTTTCTGGGAGGAGCTGATGGGGCACCCTGGGTTTTCCACACTCCCAGGCCGGCTCCAGTGGTTGGCTTAGGGGGTGGCGTTTGATCTGGGGGGTGGCAGATAATTGCTCAGCTATACTCAGGCTGTCACTGGCAATTTCATACCAGTCTACATTTTGAAATATGCTCCTCCCAAGCATCAGTACCCCAGATTTACCCTTCTTAACTTCAGTAACACACAGCTTTAATCTCTGACCAAAGACATACAGTAGATCTTCCAAATCCCAGATTTAGAAGGACACAAATCGAACACATATTGAACACATATATCTTTTGAATATTTTATGATTATTTTCTTTAACTGCTGAAACTCTCTATATATTCTTATACCATGATGTTTCTATCCACTTTTCATCTTGTCTTTTCTTTGTAAGCTGTTCAGTAAGGATTGTTGGTGGAACTGTCCCTCAGTTTGATGCCTATGATTGGACTATGTCATGGAAATTGCTGGTCTTGCTCCTATAGCCTCCAGATGCACCAATAACGCTTCATGACATTGATCCTTGTTTGCATAGACACATTAAAATGGGAAAACACTATACATACAGTTTAGTTATTATCTAATAAATCTCAATACAATGTACCTTACACCCTGAATATTGATATAATGACCTGGCACAGGCCTCAGATGAATGGGCATTCTCCATTCACGCTGGAACCAGGCAAGCTATCTACGAAACATCCAAGGTCTTTTATAGCAACAGTTGGAAGCAGTCCTCTACCAGGAAAGACACTACCAAGGGTGTGACATCGACCTCCTAAAAAGACACTTCCGTTTATACTGAGAAGATGTGACAATAACAATGACCTGAGAGAAGACATGACAAAAACAATGACCTGCTCTACAGGACATGGTTCTCTCTATTGCCCCTTAAGTGTGAAGTGAAACGAGAGGATGCTCTGCACCATCCTGACTGCAATATGGGATATGCAGACTCCAGGATCTTTAATACAGAAGCATGATACCAACAACAGAGACTATGTGAGGAATGGAGGTGTATTGCCACTACAGACGATGACTTGAATTGGACAAACTAGTTTGCCTGGAGCCTAGAGTCAGTCCTGTGCCAGGAAACTTCAGGGGTAAGGTCTCCATGTTTTTAGACCATAATTTGTCTTTCCATGTCCTTTATGTTTTGGTGGGCCTATGCAAACAAATGCCACTTTAATATCGTTTTTTACTATGTTCCCTTGACTCCAATCCTTAAGAAAAACAACCCATTAAAACTTTTGAGGTTAACTTAAACTAGTAAGCATGTGCATGGAACTAGATAAATGTACTTTGCCCTCAATGTTTAAAGAGTTACATAAGTCTAATATCTTTAGATTATATGGTGTGCTGCTAAGAAACAATATGTACTACAACTGGGGATTTGAGGGACAAAGTAATTGTATTGTACATGGGTTCAGTTTTGTTTTTCTTAATGTTCTTTGGCTGAAAGTTCAAGGCTGGGATATCATCGATGGGACTACTGAGAATCCTGTTTATGGGTGATTGGGCTTCCACTGTAACTTTACCCTGTCCTCTTTCTTTGCATCTTTGTTGTCATAATTAAAATAATAAAAAAAAATAATTATAAAAAAAAAAAAAAGTTGTTATGGTTTAACCATACCTGCTGTTTCAAGTGTTTGGCTGCAGAATCCCCATTCTTAGGGTCATTAAGGGCATCATGCAATGCTGGGTGGGACATAATTTGATTTTTAAGTGTAGAATTCAAACCTGTTTCAAATATAAGCATAAAAGTTTATATAAATAAGCAAACCAAACCCACCAAAAGTCTCTAAATCATGGCAGTAAGTCACACTTACTTATGTTGTATAATTCATACTGCTATCAATTTAATACAATACCTAAATATACTAATTTTTTAAATCAATTTGAGCAGACTTACCTTTACACGCTTTTCTCAATTTCTTAATTAAGTTTTCTAGCTGCTCTTCAGAGAGAGAAGAAATTGGAACCTGTATACAGAAACAGGGCATGAGAACTAATTACTAATAATACTGATCCTAGAAATTCATTTAAAGCCAAAACAACTGATTTATTCCAAACAAAAACTAGAAATTGATTTAATCACAATATGGAGATAGCTCATCATAAAATTGAAAACTAAGCCAAGTATTTACCACATGTTCAGGTACTTCGGTTTCATCTTTCAAGCCTGCATTAATATCTTGAATAAAGAAGTCCTAAACAAAAACAAAGGAAAATCATAGGAATAATTATTAATTGAAAACTCACAAAAAAATAAACTGAAAACTCCATTCTTCATTATACTCTACCTTCCATCCTCCCTGCCTTAGTTATGTGTTAAATAAGTACTGAATATCTACTACAGTCATTAATTTTGTTTAAGTAACAAAGATTCACCACAGCCAGAAAAATAAAAAATTCTTTGGATCAGAGCGATAGCAATAGTAGGACATTTGCCTTGCACGTGGCTGACCTGGGACAGACCCCGGTTCGACCCTCGGCATCTCAAATGGTCCTCTGAGCCTGCCAGGAGCAATTTCTGAGCACAGACCCAGGACCAACCCCTAAGCACTACCAGATGTGGCCCAAAAAGAAAAAAAAGTAAAAACCTCCAATAATGTCTGAGCTCATAGATCTTATATTCGAGTAAAGCAAAGAGTTCAGCTCAATAAGGCTCTATCGGGGCCGGGCGGTGGCGCGAGAGGTAAGGTGCCTGCCTTACCTGCGCTAGCCTTGGACAGGACCGCGGTTCGATCCCCCGGCGTCCCATATGGTCCCCCAAGCCAGGAGCGACTTCTGAGCACATAGCCAGGAGTAACTCCTGAGCGTCACCGGGTGTGGCCCAAAAACCAAAAAAATAAATAAATAAATAAAATAAGGCTCTATCTTGGGCCCTTATATTCTAATACTTTCTAATACCTTTTTTTTAATTTGGGTCATACTTTCTAATACCTTTTTTTTTAATTTGGGTCATACTCGACAGTGCTCAGGGCTTACCCCTTGCTTTGCACTCAAGGGTCACTCCTAGCCAGTTTGAGGAACAACAGAAAATGGTGGGATTTGAATCCCTGTTGCTATGTGCAAGGCATGTGTCCTACCTACTGTACAATTGCTCTGGCCCCAATATTCTAATACTCTTTTTTCTTGGGGGGCCATACACACAGCATTCAGGGGTTATTCCTGGTTCTGTGCTCAAAAATTACTCCTGGCAGGCTCAGGGACTATCTGGGATGCCAGGGATTGAATCCGGGTCTA
This sequence comes from Suncus etruscus, assembly GCF_024139225.1. NCBI lineage: Eukaryota > Metazoa > Chordata > Mammalia > Eulipotyphla > Soricidae > Suncus > Suncus etruscus. The sequence continues at coordinate 19,617,758 of NC_064866.1, read as the reverse complement.
ATACTTCTGGATGGTTTTTATATTTTTTTTTATATTTATTTTGGTTTTTGGGTCACACCCAGTGCTCAGTGGTCACTCCTGGCTCTGTACTCAGAAATTGCCCCTGGCAGGCTCTGGGGACCATATGGGATACTGAATTTCGAATCACCATCTGTCCTGGATTGGCTGTGCAAGGCAAATGCCTTAGCGCTGTGCTAGCTCTCTGGCCCTAATACTTCTTGTTTTTGGGTCACACCTGGCAGTGCTCAGGATTTACTCCTGGCTTTATGCTCAGAAATTGATCCTGGCAGGCTCGGGGGACCATATGGGATGCTGGGATTCGAACCACCGTCCTTCTGCATGCAAGGCAAATACCTTACCTCCATGCTATCTGATCGGCCCCTACCTTAATACTTCTAATTTAAAAGTTTAACCTATCAACGGAGGACTATGTTAGCTATACTTAAGGTGTATAACAAAAACATGCCACACTTATCACTAGTCTTACTGATGAAATGCTTACAGGTTTTGGTTTCTCTCTTGAGTTACATTTTTTCAAATGCTTTGCAAGTTGATCTTCATATACAGTGCTAAATTTAAAGAGAAAATAATATAACATATGACTTGGAACAATTATTGCTTCTAACACAGAAAAAAATTTAAATATAATCAATGAAAATCACTGTCTCTTTTATTGAGTCATACTTACTGTTTTGGATCTAAAGGACATAGGATTCTTTTCCGAGAATTTTCTTCCTAGAAAGAAAACGGATATCTCTATTTAATAAAACATTATGTTCACTACTTCCAGAAAACTTTGCTGTAATTATAAGCTTAAACTGCTATCTTAGGTACCACTAAGAAAAATTGCTGCTGTTACGACATATCATTGGTTTTTTTTCTTTTTTGGTTTTTGGGTCACACCCAGCAGCACTCCAGGGTTACTCCTGGCTCTGCACTCAGGAATTGCTCCTGGCAGGCTCAGAAGACCATATGGGATGTCAGGATTCGAATCACTGTCAGTCCTGGGTTGGCTGTGTGCAAGGCAAACGCCCCAACACTGTGCTATTACTCCAGTACTGCATTTACATTAAGATTTTTATCTCACAGATATACAAATGTGGGGAAAGAATGTCTGAGAAACAGTAAAATGTGGCACTTTAGAATCTTATGCGGTTAGTCTTATTGACATGCAGTGGGGATCGAACAGTGATCCGTCATAGGTCATAGGTCAGCTGCATGCAAGATAAATGCCCTACCGCTATGCCACCACTTGGGCCTCATGGTGCTTGGGATTCTATGTAGTGGCGGGATTAAATCTAAGCCTACCTGCTTGCAAAGCTAAGTCTGTGGAGCTAGCAGCTCTCTGGCCAGGGAACATCTTCCAGGCATTGCCAACTGATTCAAGGGAGGTAAAAATTACCCTCGCTCAGGAATCATAGGGAATCTCAGCTACTACAGACAGGTAAGTGAAGATGGAAGGGCAGGGAAGATTACATGACACTTCGCACTGTAGGTATGACCCTGGAGGACCCTAGAACCGGTGACTCTGTGATTGGGTCCATTATGCTGGGTGTTACTCTGGAACCGCTGAGAGGCACCCCCATGCTCCCCAAAATAAGATGGTCACATAACAATTATATTGTGACTCAGATCAAGCAGGAGGCCCACAGTTGAAAAAAGAAACACGTGTTTAAAGGAACTATTAACATATATGTCACTACTGTCTGGGAGCACAGTGAGACTGTGAGAATCTAAATCTAGTCATAATAAATCTAGACATAAAACCGATTAATGTCTAGTGATCTCTTTAAGACCAATCCTACATGTTGTTCTTTTTTTTTGGTTATAGCCAGCAGCACTCGGGGGTTAGAGGTTACTAGTGGCAGGCTTGGGATGCCAGGAATCAAACCTGGGGTGACCACAGGCATGGCAAATGCCCTACCCACTGTGCTACCACTCTGGCCCCTTACATGTTCTTTTCCTTTTCTTTTTTTTTTTTAATAAACATTCAGCTTCTCATTTATCATTCAATTCATCATTCATTCATTGCTACTGGGGATGGGGACTCAGGGACACCCGAGGATGGTATACCATAGGCACTACCATGGATCCACTTCTGAGCTCCTCTTTGTCAATCACTGTTCACACCATCTATGTTTTAAATAAACAGATGTCCAGGCCTTGACGATACAAGAATATGAACAACCAAGATCAAATCAAACAAAATTTGTATGCTTTTAGACCTCGATTTTTCCAATCTAGAAAGTCATTTCTGACATGCTTTTAAATCTTCCTCTTCCTAGCCAGCAGAGCAGTGGGAAAGACATTGCTTTTCAAAGATTGCACATCTAGAATTTCATTTAAACCCATTATTTCCTCTCTGCCTCATTCAACCAGAAGGCAGATGAGATAGTTCCTGAGCTGATGAGGAGAAGGAAACATCCCCAGAGAACCCCGATCCTAGTTCCTTTTTTTGTTTGTTAAGTTGATTTTTATTGGGGGGTTTTCAGGGGTTACTCCTGGCTTGGTCACTACTTCCAGGAGCACAGTGAGACTGTGAGGATCTAGATCTAGTATTCCCTTGTGACTAATGTCACACAGCCTGCAGTTACTTCCAGATGTCACCCCAAGACATGAAACCGATTAACATCTAGTGATTGATCTTTTTAAGACCAATCCTACATGTTGTTCTTATTTTTTTGTTATAGCCAGCAGCAATCAGGGATTAGGGGTTACTACTGGCAGGCCCATATGGGATGTTGGGGAATCGAACTCTGGTCCTTCCCTTCAGGTGCAAGGCAAAGAAACCTTAGGGAAATCCAGGCTGGCATTTTGATCCAGAGAAGACAGTGAGTGTACAAATGGGGGGGCTCGAAAGGCGAGGATGCATTGATGAAAAGGAAAAACCTGGGGATCCGAAAGGCAAAGCAGCAGAAATGTGGGCCCGGAGAGATAGCACAGCGGCGTTTGCCTTGCAAGCAGCCGATCCAGGACCAAAGGTGGTTGGTTCGAATCCCGGTGTCCCATATGGTCCCCCGTGCCTGCCAGGAGCTATTTCTGAGCAGACAGTCAGGAGTAACCCCTGAGCACCGCCGGGTGTGGCCCAAAAAACCAAAAAAAAAAAAAAAAAAAAAAAAAAGCAGCAGAAATGTGACCCAGAAATGGTAAAGGTGCTTGGGCAATACCAGACCTCTGCAGCTCCAGCGTGCTCCCCGCAGAATCTCTTCCCTGCTGCTACCACCATCCTGCAGAACCTCTTTTTTTTTTCCACGAAGTAGCCACACCGACCCTCAGCTGGAAAGCCAGTCCCATGGGGTGCAGTGGGTGCAGAAGCTGCCATCACTTCCAGCCAGGCTCTCCAGGGGCCTCCTTGCCCTTAACCAACATGGCGGACCGACGGCTTCGTCGCCTAAACGAACGAATAAAAATTGTAGTCAGTTTGCCCTTACCAAACATGGCTGCCACCGGCCGCGTCGACTAGGTGAACGACCAGAAGTCGCGACATCAATCTGCCCTTAACAAACATGGTTGCTCAGGCCGCATCCGTGGACGACCGGAACTAACGTCAACTTCTGGCAGAAAACCCGAAAGCCTCCGACGGTGGCCGGCAAGGCCCAAACTTCCTCTCCCATTTCCCCGCCTCTTCTGTGGGAGCTGAGCGCCAAAGTCAAAATTGGAGGAGCCTCTGGTCACCTTTTTGGGACCCGGGTTAGCGGTCCAAGATGAGCCAGGTTCTGTTTCAGGAGCTAGTCCCGTTGCTGGTGAAATGCAAAGATTGTGAGGAGAGGTGAGTGAGCCCCAGGGCCCCTGGGTGGCAGTTGGGGTGGGACCCAGGAGCAAACAAAGATGGTGGCTTGGGCACAGGCCTTGAGTGTTTTGCAAAGTCGCTGTGGGCATGAAAGGGGAGACTGAGGAAAGTGGGGGAACTCTGCCTTGAGTCTCCTGGCGTTGCAAAGGGTCGCTCTGAGGCCTAGCAGGGGTGAAGTGAAGCTCAACTTTGCAAAAAAGGGGTGACCTCAGAGGGGTGGGTCATTGGTAATTTGGGGGTGGGGGGCTCCCTGGGCGTTGGCTGCAGAAGTTGGGCCTCAGTTTCTCCCCACTCTACACACTTTAAACTCTAGTTTTGGAGACAGTCTTAGGGTGCATTGCCACTCAGGCTCCATCAGTTAACAGTTAACACAAGGGAAGTGGGCCTGGTTTGGTTCTCTAAAATCCTCTGAAATGCAATCCGGGAAGGCACACATTTCATTCATGCATTCGTTCAGATCATTCATTTATTCATTCATTCAGATAATTTATTAATTTATTCAGATCATTCATTCATTCGGATCATCATTCATTCATTTATTAGGGTGCACTGCTACTTAATGCACAATCAGTTACTAAAAGGGAAGTGGGCCTTGTTTGGCTCTCCTCTATCCACTGAAATGCAAATGCTGGTATGCACAGATTTCATTCATTTGGATCATTCATTCATTCGGATGATCATTCATTCATTCAGTTCATTCATTTATTCGGATCATCATTCCTTCATTCATTCCTTCATCCATTCATGGTGGATCAACACACTGCACCCTCCTGGCAAAACTGCTTGCTTGTTGGGCCCACATTGATTGGGTGGCCCTTCCTGGAGTTTGAAGCCTGTGGTGAAGAATGCCCTCCATTCCTACAGACAGATGCACACTTAAAATCTTTGAGTTAAATACCTGGTGATGTTAGGGTCCACCTAAAGATAGATTTGACTTGAAATTGGAGATTACAATTTTTCTTTCCAAGTCCAAGCTATCTCCTGAGCCCTCAGTTTCTTCGTTTGTAAAGGGATGTCTAGCATTCCTTCTGTATATAGACCTAGCTGATAAGGAGGTTGGAGTGTGAAAATGAACTTGAAAACTACCTGGTATGGGAAGGTGACATGTGGAAGATGATGATGATGATTTTTATTGTGTAGTCTGAAGTGAGAAACAAATGATTCAGAGTTAGTTAGGTCCAGAGTCATTTGCCGTGCTAGTCCAGAGGTTGGTTTGACCAATGTGGTGGCTACATATGATTTTTGGACTTTTTTTAACGATTACTAAAAGTAACCTGAATTGTGTGCTTATGGGTGAAATGGACCTTGGATTTGGAAGACTTAGTATAGAAATAAAAGGATTAAAATATTTCAATAAATTTTGGGATAGAGGCTGACCTCTGAAGTGGAGCTCAGGTCTCCTGTTCCTGGGAAATATAGAGCCATGCAGTTCATGCTGGGACCTAGGGATGCAACCCTGCTTTGTGAGAGGAGGGAATGTGAACTGTGTGAATTTGGGCCTCTGTGTTAGCATGCTGACGAGCATGTGCTCCATCCAGTCTGACTAATAAATATGCTTATCTCCCTGAGGCCTCAATAAATTTTATATTGATTAAAATTCAAGATGACAGTATTTTAGGTAAATCAGGTTAGAAATAATCAGTCTTTTATGTATTTATTTGTTTTGTCTTGGAACACATTGGGCATGCTTGGGGGTTACTCCTGACTCTGCACTCAAGAATTACTCTTTGTGGTGCTTGGGGATCCATGAGGTACCAGAGATCAAACCTGTTGGTGGTGCGTAAGGCATGCGCTCTACTACTGTACTATTGCTCCAGCCCCACAGAAAGAATATTTCTTCTTCTTCTTTTTATTTTTTTAGATTTTGGGCCACATCCGGTGACGCTCAGGGGTTACTCCTGGCTATGTGCTCAGAAGTTGCTCCTGGCTTGGGGGACTATATGGGACGCGGGGGATCATACCATGGTCCGTCAGGCTAGCGCTGGCAAGGCAGACATCTTACCTCTAGCGCCACCACGCCGGCCCCAGAAAGAATATTTCTATGGAATGAAAGAATTTTTTCATTTTGCTTGTTTGACCACATCTGGTGGTGCTTGGGGCTTATTTCTTCCTACTCTATGTTGAATAGTTGGAGAGCCCTAACGGTGCATTTCAGGGATTAGAACTTTTACCTCCTGCAGGCACTCTGCATTGAATGATCTCTTAAAATAAAATATCTTGGGGCCGGAGAGATAGCACAGCGGTGGTTGCCTTGCAAGCAGCCGATCCAGGACCTACGGTGGTTGGTTCGAATCCGGGCGTCCCATTTGGTCCCCCTGTGTCTGTCAGGAGCTATTTCTGAGCAGAGAGCCAGGAGTGACCCCTGAGCACAGCCAGGTGTGGATCAAAAACCAAAAAACTAAAATAAAATAAAGTATCTTTTTGTTTTTGTTTTTGGGTCACATCTGGCTGTGATCAGGGGTTACTCCTGGCTCTGCACTCAGAAATCGCTCCTGACAGGCTCAGAGGACCCTATAGGAAGCCGAGCATTGAACCCGGGTCTGTCCTGAGTCGGCTGCGTGCATGGCAAACAACCTACCACTGTGCTATCACTCTGGCTCCAAACCTTTATATTTTAAAATGAGTTTTCCCCACCTCATTACATTTCATCTTCTTGAAGAAAATATCAACCTTTTAACTGCTAAGCTCTTCATTTACTCTTTTACTTTTTTGGGATGGGGTGGAATTGGCTTGATTTAGGGCCCTGTGCACTCTCTGCATGTACTGTACCACCTAACAGGGGTCTCAAACTCAATTTACCTGCTGGCCGCAGGAGGCAAAGTCGGGGTGATCCTTGAGTGCAAAGTCAGTAGTAAGCCTTGAACATTGGGGTGTGTGACCCAAACAGCTAAAACAAAACAAAACGAAACAAAAAAAGATTCCTCTAGGGCAGGGCCACAAAATGTACCAAGGGTCATTTGCGGCCTGTGGGCCGCGAGTTTGAGACCCCTGAAACTCTCCCCTACTTTAATCAATCTATTAAATATACTTAGATAAGAAATGATTCATAGACTTGAATCATTGGTTCATTGATTCCAGTCTATGAATCATTGCTTGTTTGTTTTTTGGTTTTTGGGTCACACTTGGCAGTGCTTAGGGGTTACTCCTGGCTCTGTGCTCAGAAATCTCTCCTTGCAGGCTCAGGGGACCTTATGGGATGCCAGGTTTCGAACCACTGTCCTTCTGCATGCGAGGCAAACACTCTACCTCCATGCCATCTCTCCGGCCCCAACATCGCTTATGTTTGTAACATAGCCATGGTTATTTAAGAATCTTTTTTAGCTGTTTTGAACTACAAGAGTAGAGGTGAGAAATCATAATAGAAGCTTTAAAGCCTGTTGAACCAAAAATATTTGCTCTCTGGCCCTTCACAGAAAAAAGGTTGTTGATCCCTGATTTATTGGAAAAATAGTTCAGACTGTTGAGTTATTTCTGAAGGCCAGTGCAGTTCTTTAAATGCTTATTTATTAGAAACTTTCTTAGGTGCTAAAACTATATAACTTTTTTCTTATATCTCTACCAGTTATTCTGTACTTAAAGGATTTCCACGTTAATAAGGGAAACAAAATCACCCTGGCCCCAGCACATAATAATAAAACATAATACTCAGGTAGTAGCACTGGTGAAGGGGGTGGGGTGCAAAAAAAAAATAGGGAAACAAAACCATGGAGAGGACAGAATTTCAGGAGTAGTTTCTGGAGTCATATGTTGTCTAAATTTTACTTCTGCCACTTAAAGTATGATTGTTTTCCCCTTAAAAAAAATAAAGTTGGGGCTGGCATGGTGGCACTAGAGGTAAGGTGTCTGCCTTGCCTGCACTAGCCTAGTATGGACTGTGGTTCGATCCTCAGGCATCCCATATGGTCCCCCAACCCAGGAGCGACTTCTGAGTGCATAGACAGGAGTAATCCCTGAGCATTACCAGGTGTGGCCCAAAAACCAAAACAAAACAAAACAAAACAAAAAAAAAACCTTTGGGGCCGGAGAGATAGCAGGGAGGTAAGATATTTGTCTTGCATGCAGAAGTTTGGTGGTTTGAATCCCGGCATCCCATATTGTCCCTGAGCCTGCCAGGAGCGATTTCTGAGCATAGAGCCAGAAGTAACCCCTGATGCTGCCAGGTGTGACCCAAAAACAAAAAATAAAGAATAAAAAAAAACTCTGTTGCATTTTAAAATTGATGAGTGAAAGATGGAAGTGCATGCCTCGCTGAAATTTTTTGATACAAAATGAGTTAATACATTTGAAATGACTAGATAAGTGCTTGGAGCATTGGTAGCACTTTCTAAATATTACTATTAATTAAATTGGGAATGGGGGGGCCAGAGCGATAGCACAGCGGTAGGGCATTTGCCTTGCATGTGTCCAATCCCAGACAAACCCTGGTTAGCTTCCTGGCATCCCATATAGTCCTCCGTGCTTGCCAGGAGAGATTTCTGAGCACAGAGCCAGGAGTAATCCCTGAGCGCAGCTGGGTGTGGACCCCCCCCCCCCAAATTTTGGGAATGTTTCATGAAGTTATAGCTATACTCAAGTCTTAGAGTAAAAGGACATCTAATTGAAGATAGTAATAATGCTTATTGAACTCTTTCTGGAGTAAAGGGATACAACTTGTGATGGAGACCAACCTGATTTCTTTATAATTTTCTGCAAAGATGCTCAACTCACAGGACTACTGATTATTCTTTGAAGTAACCTGCAGTGGCATGTTACTCATGTTTGGAACTGTAGTATCAGCTTCTGCTTTTGTTTGATGTAGAGAATATGTACTTAAGGTTTGAAAACACACACACATGTATCCTATATGTAGTATACTACCAGGAGTAAGTGTTTTCAGTAAGTGTTGTTATCACTTCCTAGCCCTCTCTTGAAGCCCTAAAATATAATTCCAAACAAATCTGGTGCAAGCCATTTAATCTTAATTTAATCCAGACTTGGACCATGTTTATTTCTGTTTGTATCCCTAGCACCCGGAACATTACCTGGCTGGGAGTAACTTTTATTGTTTGAATTGGATTTTAGATGACAGCCACTAGGTGACAGAGTAGGCTTGACTCCAGTTCTGTGAATACCCAAACGAGTGAACAGGGAAGGATGTCATGTAGATTTATGCATTGTGCAGAGTGTGATAATGTTTCCTTTTTCTTTTTCTTTCCTTTTTTTTTTTGGGGCCATACCTGGTGACACTCAGAGGTTACTCCTGATTGTGTGCTCAGAAATCACTCCTGGGGGCCCGGAAAGATAGCACAGTGGCATTTACCTTGCAAGAAGCTGATCCAGGACCAAAGGTGGTTGGTTCGAATCCTGGTGTCCCATATGGTCCCCTGTGCCTGCCAGGAGCTATTTCTGAGCAGACAGCCAGGAGTAACCCCTGAGCACCACCGGGTGTGGCCCAAAAATCAAAAAAAAAAAAAAAAAAAGAAATCCCTCCTGGCTTGGGGGACCATATTGGGGTGCCGGGGGATCGAACCGTGGTCCGTCCTAGGTTAGCATGTGCAAAGCAAATGCCCTAATGCTTGTGCCACCGCTCTAGCCCGTGATGCTTGTTTTGAAAAAATAACTTTTTTTAGGAGGTGCTAGGGCTCAATACATGCAAGTGATGGGTTGTATCATTGAACTCTATTTCTGACCTTAAGAACTAACATTTTTCATTGAGCTTTTATTAATTTTTGAGGTATTATTTATTTTGGGGTTTAGGACCACATCAGCTGTGCTTAAGGCTTACTCCTGGCTCTGTGTTCAGGGATCACTGTTGGTGGGATTTGGGGGACTATATGTGGTATTGGGGGGTTGAACCAGGATCACCAGCTTGCAAGGTAAGCATCTTATTGTAGATCTCTCTCGCCCATTTATTAATTAATCTTTGTTCCTATAATATTACTAATGCAGCAGAGAAATACTATTTATGATTTCAGATTGTTTCTCCAAAAGTTTAGGTTTTACTTTTTCTTTTTTTTTAAATATGGAACACTTCACGAATTTGCGTGTCATACTTGCGCAGGGGCCATGCTAATCTCTGTATCATTTCAATTTTAGTATATGTGCTGCCGAAGCGAGCACAAGTTTAGGTTTTTCTATATGATATATCTAAGTGGTACTTTTGTTTGTTTTTGTTTTTGGGTCACACCCGAGAGCACTCAGGAGTTACTACTGGTTCCACGTTCAGAAATCACTCCTGGCAGGCTTGGGGGACCCTATGGGATGCCAGGATTCGAACCACTGTCCTTCTGCATGCAAGGCAACACACCTTACCTCCATGCTATCTCTCCAACCTTGCCTTTCTTTCTTTCTTTTTTTTTTTTTTTTTTGGTTAGTTTGTTTTTGGGGGCCACACCCAGCATTTCTCAGGGCTTACTTTTGGGGCCTGCATTCAAATATTGAACCATATGGGGTTTAGGTTGCCTGCTTGCAAGGGAAGCACCCAACCTCATGCCTTCGCTCTACTGTTGCTCTGGCCCATCATTTTAGTTTTAAACTCATTTTACACAGGGAGAAAATCTGACTTGTTTACTAGTAGAAAAAGAAGTTAAACTTCAAATTCAGGTTTTTTTGTTTTGTTTTGTTTTGATTTTGGTTTTTGGGTCACACCTGGCAGTGCTCAGGGGTTACTCCTGGCTCTATGCTCAGAAAGTGCTCCTGGCAGACTCAGGTACCAGATGGGATGCTGAGATTAGAACCACCGACCTTCTGCATGAAGCCTTACCTCCATACTATTCTCTGGCCCCTAAATTCAGCATTTTACTAAAAATCCCCTTTTCAGTTAGGAACAACTGTGGCTCAGTGCTTGGGAATCGTTTTCTGCAGTGCTTTGGGTACCAAGTAGGATGGGATCAAATAGCGGCTTCTTGATGACAAAGTGAGAGTAAAAGAGACTAAAGCCTTTATTCTGTGTAGTTCCTTTAACATTGTCATCTTTGATTCCTGAGTACAGAGCTAGTACTAAATCCTGAACACATTTAGGCTCTGGCCTCCTCTCAAAATTAAAAACAACAACTACCACCACCACCAAAGCATGAGCTTGGGCCTGCTATCTTCATATCATGCACTCAACCTTTTAAGTCCTCTCTCTGACTCCACAACCTTTAAACTTAAGATGAAAAATTTCAACTAATTTAAATGGTAACAGTCACTCATTTCATGTGAATGTTTCTGATAGTTGGTTATCTTTCCTACAGAAGAATACATATTCGAGTGAGTGTTGAACTACAATCAGTTTCTAATCCAGTTCACAGAAAGGTTGGTATTTATTTCTCTTTCGAAATACCCATTGATGTATATTGTAACTGTTTTTGTTCTGGAAGAATATGTGATCTGTCAGACTTTTGTTTTTAAATTCTGGGATTTTTGTTGAATGTGTAAGTTTGGGGCGATAAAACTATTATAATTATTGTTTTGCCTATACTGTAAAATTCTAAAGCATACAGAAAAATCGTTTTTTTTTTTTTTTTTTTTTGGTTTTTGGGCCACACCCGGTAACGCTCAGGGGTTACTCCTGGCTATGCGCTCAGAAGTCGCTCCTGGCTTGGGGGACCATATGGGACGCCGGGGGATCGAACCTCGGTCCGTCTCCTAGGCTAGCGCAGGTAAGGCAGGCACCTTACCTCCAGCGCCACCGCCCGGCCCCTCGTTTTTTTTTTTTAAGTTTTCCCAATATACTTATCAGTTGCTAGAATACACACTGTAGATTGGCAATTCATGATGTAAATGTAAGAATAAAATGAGTTAAGTCACTGAGCATATATTTTTGTTTGTTTGTTGGGCCACACCTAGCTCAGGAATTACTCCTGACTCTGAGCTCAGAAATCATGCCTGGTGGGACAGGAGGAACCATATGATGTTGGGGGGTCGAACATGCCTGCCACATGCAAGGCAGGCACCCTACCCATTATACTATCACTCTCATCTGGAAACCATTGTTGGGGGGGGGATGTTGGGCCACACCCGGTGGTACTCAGGGGTTACTCCTGGCTCTGCACTCAGAAATTGCTCCTGGCAGGCTCAAGGGACCATATGGGATGCCAGGAATCAAACTGGGTCTGTCCCAGGTTGGCCACATGCAAGGCAAATGCCCGACTGCTGTTTTATCTCTGGCCCAGGAAACCTTTTTTTTTTTTTAGTTTTTGGGCCACACCTGGTGACTCTCAGGGGTTACTCCTGGCTATAGGCTCAGAAATTGCTCCCGGCTTGGGGGACCATATGGGACGCTGGAGGATCGAACCTTGGTCCATCTTGGTCCATATGCCTTACCGCTCCGCACCACTGCTCCAGCCCCAAAACCATATTTTTTAAGCCTTTACTTTGCCCTTTGAAAAGGGCATTTAGAACATCCTGTCTTGATTTTTCTGGGCTAAAGAGATAGTATAGGAGTAAAGCATTAGCCTTGCCCTAAACCAACCCCAGTTTGATCCTGGCATAGCCTATGTTTCTCTTTGCACTGCCAGATGTGATCCTTATGAAAGCCAGGAATAATTCCCAGTCATTGCCAGATATGGCCCAACATCTCCCCAACCCGGCCTAAAAAAGAAGAGCATAGATTTTGATTGGTAGATTAATTTTCAGAGATAAGGATAGGAACCGGAGTGGTGGTGCAAGCAGTAAGGCCAGGCATTAACCTGGGCAAAACTGAAATTGCAATTGAATGAGATATGGCTATTGGTAGATAATTTTTGTCACAGTAGCAAATACTGGGCTCAATTTTTTCTAAGCATCTAATAGATGATTCTGTTTATTGGGTTTTTCTCCCTCTCTCCCTCCTTCCCTCCCTCCCTCTCCCTCCTTCCGTCCCTCCCTCCCTCTCTCCCTCCTTCCCTCCCTCCCTCTCTCCCTCCTTCCCTCCTCCCTCCCTCCCTCCCTCCCTCCCTCCCTCCCTCCATCCCTCCCTCCCTCTCATCTCATTCCCTCTCTAGCCTTACCCTTGCTAGCTTAGGATGGACCGAGGTTTGATACCCTCGTCCAATATGGTCCCCCAAGCCAGTAATGATTTCTGAGTGCATAGCCAGGAGTAACCCCTGAGCATCACCGGGTGTGGCCCACAAACCCCCCCCCCAAAAAAAAATTAAAAAAGAATAGAGACTAGAGAGGTTAAGAAATACTGCATCCGGGCCCGGAGAGATAGCACAGCGGTGTTTGCCTTGCAAGCAGCCCATCCAGGACCAAAGGTGGTTGGTTTGAATCCCGGTGTCCCATATGGTCCCCCGTGCCTGCCAGGAGCTATTTCTGAGCAGACAGCCAGGAGTAACCCCTGAGCACCGCCGGGTGTGGCCCAAAAACCAAAAAAAAAAAAAAAAAAAAAAGAAAAAAGAAATACTGCATCTAATTCCTCTGCTATAGCTTTCCCTAAAGATCAGATCTAGTAGTTTTAGTAGGTCTTCAATATTTTATAGCATATTGGGGTAGTTTTCAAGATGTATATTAATAGAATCTGCCCTAAGAGCTGGATGTTCTGAAGAAAAAATACTCAGACTGCTATTTTCCAGGTTAGAGATAATAAATATTTCTCACTTATCAGCCCTGATGCTGGCTCTTTTTTTTTTTTTTTTGTTTTTTTTTGGGCCACACCCGGCGGTGCTCAGGGGTTACTCCTGGCTGTCTGCTCAGAAATAGCTCCTGGCAGGCACGGGGGGACCATATGGGACACCGGGATTCGAACCAACCACCTTTGGTCCTGGATGGGCTGCTTGCAAGGCAAACACCGCTGTGCTATCTCTCCGGGCCCCTGATGCTGACTCTTGATTTTCAAGTTCTACTGTAAGTTCAGATATTCCTGGGATCCTAGCATCAGGAATCTCAAGATTTTATTTCAGGGGTCTCAAACTCGATTTACCTGGGGGCTGCAGGAGGCAAAGTCGGGGTGATCCTTGAGTGCAAAGTCAGTAGTAAGCCTTGAACATTGGGGGGTGTGACCCAAACAACTAAAACAAAACAAAACAAAACAAAAAAAGATTCCTCTAGGGCAGGGCCACAGAATGTTGTACGGAGGGCTGTACAATTTATTTCAAAGTAGAAATTTAATGTTTAGTTCTTTACTAGTCCTACACTTACTTTTTCTGCACCTGTTTGTCTTGAATCAGTGTTCTCTAAATAGTATCTTTACTTTTCTGTCAGCTTTTGCTGCTGTGATGATCGATCACTATAAATCTGATTGTCTGGAAAGTGGTCTCTATGAAAAGTGCTGGCTTCATTTAAAACTGAAACAGATGGGATTCCACATTAGAGGCCACCTGAAATATGAGAGAATAGGCCCTGAGGAAGAAGTTCTGGCAATTTGTCACCTGATATCCCTGCCCTCTGACTGAGACAAATGTTCCTTTGTTCTAGGGTGTGTGGTTGTCATTTATCCTGTTGTCTTTGCCACTTTTAAAAATCCCAGGCATTAACCTGGGGAAAACTGAAATTGCAATAGAATGAGATATGGCCATTGGTAGATAATTTTTGTCACAGTAGCAAATACTGGGCCCAATTTTTTCTAAGCATTTAATAGAGGATCCTGTATTTTGGTTTTTCCTCCCTTTCTCCTTCCCACCCTCCCTCCCTCTCATCTTCTCCCCTTCTCTCCCTTCCCCTTCCCTTTCTTTCTTGCCACACTCCCTGATATTAGTCTTGGCTTTGTACTCAGAATTACTCTTGGTGGAGCCCATATGGGATTCTGGGGATTGAATTCTGGCTGGTCTTGTGCAAGCAAAGCACCTTACCCACTGTACTCTCTAGCCCCAAAGTTCCTATTCTTTTAGCTTCTAGCATTTATTGTTAACATTTCTAGATTTGAAAGCCTGTGGCTTCTAAGACTAGTGTATCTCTCCCTTTTTCCTGTTCTAAGTCTCTAATGACAAATGAAAACCTTACAGCACCAGAAAGCAAGTGATTTCAAGTATAAGGGTGAAGTGTTGATGATCTTAGGAAGAAATGACTTCAACATCAGTTCTACTAAAAACATTAAAATATTTTTTTCCTCTTAGGATTTAGTTATTCGTCTGACTGATGATACAGATCCATTTTTTCTGTATAATCTGGTTATATCTGAGGAGGATTTTCAGAGGTAACTGAATTTCTTTTTCTGCTCTTTATTTCTAATTTACTAGGCTTCTTAGTATCTGTTGGTACAGGTCTTTTTGTTTGTTTATTTGTAAATTTGTACAGTGCCAGAGCTCAAATCCAGGATTTCACCTGTGCAAGGCCTGTGATTTCCCACTGAGCCATAATGCTGGCCTGGGTTCCTTTTTGAAATGCCTCTTAGATATTTTGGAAACACAGGTTGATTTGAAAATAAATATTTCCTGGGCTAAAGGGTTATTTTTGCATAAGATCAGAAATTTGTAACTAGAGCTATGTTTATTGTTCTTTTTGCTTTACCACTGAATAAAATATATTAAAATTCAAATACTCTGACTTAGTTCTTATATAATTGTGATTATTAAGTGACTATCAATTAGTACAATCATACAGGTGCTAATTACAATATTGAATATAATTAAAGATAGTATTTAATTGTTTAAAAATTCTTTTATTTTTTGTCTTCTGTGTAGTTTAAAATTTCAGCAAGGTCTTCTGGTTGACTTCTTAGCTTTCCCACAAAAATTTATTGATCTCCTTCAGCAGTGTACTCAAGAATATACCAAAGAAATTCCCAGGTAAGTGTCATGAGAACAGAATATCATTAGAATTTCTCAACAATAGAGGCCAGAGAGGTAGCACAGCAAGGGCATTTGCTTTGCATGCAACTGATCCAGGACAGATGTGGTTCGAATCCCGGCATTCCATATGGTCCTCTGAGCCTGCCAGGAGCAATTTCTGAGTGCAGAGCCAGGAATAACCCCTGAGACCTCGGGTTGTGACCAAAAACCAAAAACCAAAAAAAAGAGAAAAAAAAAAGAATTTCTCAAGACTAGCCCTTCTTGGATTACCAAATTAATACCTTTAAAATAGATAAGAATCTCTATGATTCTTTAAAAACTGTAATTTTAAGAAATTACAATTGAAAGAGAATGTTTTCTTTTCATTTATGTCTGAATAATGTTTTTCCAATTATTAATTTTATATTACAAGGTATAATTCTGTAAAGGAGAACTTTCCATTTATCAGTCATCTGTGACTACTCTGAGTTCATACAGGAAAATATAAATGCTATATAAATACGGTATTTGTCAGTTCTTAGTTTTTCAGACAGCTTTTCAGGGGCTTCAAGGATTGTTATCTTCATGCTTCCATCATTTTTTTTTTTTTTTTGGTCACACCCAGCAACACAGGGGTTATTCCTGGCTCTATGCTCAGAAATCGCTCCTGGTAGGCTTAGAGGACCATATGGGATGCTGGGATTCGAACTACTAACCTTCTGCATGCAAGGCAAACAACTTACCTCCATGCTATCTCTCCGGCCCCTGTACTTCCATCATTTTAAGGAAGTTGTGTGTGTGTGTGTGTGTGTGTGTGTGTGTTTTTTAACTCATGGAGGCTTGGGGGACCTGCTTCTTTAGAGTTTGAGGCCTGGAAGCCATCCCCATTAATATGGGATTTACATGTCAGTGCTCTTGCCTAGTGGTGCTAGAGTCCATCAGGTCCACATCTTACAATATTTATCAATCACTGTAATGCTGCAAATCAAATTGGGAGTTATGAGCATTTCAGCCATGTGCTCTAGTCCTATGAGCCATGTCCTTGTTTCGTGTGTGTGTGTGTGTCTGTATCTGTGTCTGTCTGTGTGCGCATGCGTGTTTGTGTTTCTCTCGTATATCTATTAGGAACTCCTGGACATAGACATGTGTTTGTATGTACACACACACACATACACACACACAGTGTTTTAATCAATCTATTTTTTTGCCCAATATGTCCATTTTCCCACTGACACCAGTCTACCCAGTTTGCTATTTATTTTGGGTACTTCTTTTTTTTTGGAGGGGGGTCACACCCGGCAGCTCTCAGGGGTTACTTCCTGGCTCTACGCTCATAAATTGCTCCTGGCAGGCTCAGGGGACCATATGGGATGCTGGGATTCCAACCACCATCCTGCATGCAAGGCAAACACTTTACCTCCATGCTATCTCTCCGACCCCTTGGGTACTTCTTTTATATTTACACCAGTGTTGCCAATATACCTTCTTTTTTTCTTATTCTTCTTAGTAGAAAATCTTGTGATTCACTGTCTTATGAATGTCTTAAAATGTGACTTTTTTTTTCTTTTAAAGGTTTTTGCTGCAGTTAGTTACCTCAGCGCCACTATTGGATAACTCACCTGCCTTTTTGAACGTGGTAGAGACAAATCCTTTTAAGCATCTCACCCACCTCTCACTAAAACTTTTACCCGGGAATGATGTGGAAATAAAGAAATTTCTGGCAGGATGTTTAAAGTGTAGCAAGGTAAGGCTGGAACATTTAAACTCTTATTTTTAAATTAAATACTAGATTTAAACTCAGTGTCAATAACAAAATGAATGTTTGTTTTTTTATTTAGTCAAGGTCCATTGAGTAAGACTTGAACATTTAAGCCCTTATTTTAGAATTAAATGCTAGATTTAAACTTAAGGTTTTCTAACAAAATGAATATTTTTTTTTATTTAGTCAAGGTCCACTGAGTAAGACTTGAACATTTAAGCCCTTATTTTATTTTAATTTTATTTATTTATTTATTTTGGTTTTTGGGCCACACCCATTTGACGCTCCTGGCTATGTGCTCAGAAATCGCCCCTGGCTTGGGGGGACCATATGGGACGCTGGAGGGATCGAACCCTGGTCCGGTCCTTGGCTAGCGCTTGCAAGGCAGACACCTTATCTCTAGCGCCACCTTCCCGGCCCCAAGCCCTTATTTTGAAATTAAATGCTAGGGCCCGGAGAGATAGCGCAGCAGCATTTGCCTTGCAAGCAGCTGATCCAGGACCAAAGGTGGTTGGTTCGAATCCCGGTGTCCCATATGGTCCCCCGTGCCTGCCAGGAGCTATTTCTGAGCAGATAGCCAGGAGTGACCCCTGAGCATTGCCGGGTGTGGCCCAAAAACCAAAAAATAAAAAAATAAAATAAAAATAATAAATGCTAGATTTAAACTTAAGTTTTTATAACAAAATGATTATTTGTTTTTTTTTATTTAGTCAAGGTCTTGTGAGGATAGTACTGGACTAGGAATTGGTCCTAGGGGCCAATAGGTTCTAGGGCTTAACTGGTTTTCTGACAGCTTACGTACATGATTTTATCAGCTGATGCAAGAGAGTGGTAGCAGGGGCCAGCGAGGTGGCGCTAGAGATAAGGTGTCTGCCTTGCAAGCACTAGCCAAGGATCAGGACCGCGGTTCGATCCCCCAGCGTCCCATATGGTCCCCCCAAGCCAGGGGCAATTTCTGAGCGCTTAGCCAGCAGTAACCCCTGAGCATCAAATGGGTGTGGCCCGAAAAATCAAAGAAAAAAAAGAAAAAAAAGAGAGTGGTAGCAAATATTTATACTTTTTAGATGGTCACCTCATAAATTAATTTAAGAAGACAATATTTATATGCATTTTAAAAAAAATTCCGGAGTCTTATTTTATTATTGGGCTATTTATATCACCTTTGCTCAGGGGTTCTCTTGGTTGTGTGTTTAGGAGTTCTTCCTGGGAGGGCTGATAGACCCTTTGTGGTAACAGAGATCAAACCTCGGTAGACCGCACCATTACCCTTATGCTATTTCTCTGACTCAGAAGTCTTTTAGTCAGATACATTTAGATTAGTGCTTCTCAAAATGGTTCTCATATCTGAGAATCTTGTTCGAACTGATTCTTACTTAAAAGGCCTTAGGTAAAGCATGAGATCTTAATCTGCCCTTGTAATTAACTATCAAGGTCTTGCTGATGCCATACTTGTTACACCCTGGAGATGATTAAACTACACATGTTACTTTTTTTTATAAATAGGAAGAAAAATTAACACTGACGCAATCCCTAGATGATGTTACTAGGCAACTGAATGTCACGCAAAAGGTAATTCAAATTTCATTGAATGTCATCCAAACAAGGGCTCTGAATTGCTTCTTGAATTAGATCCAAGATTGTGTGTGTGTTTTTTAAAGTATATTATCGTTGAACTACTTTTTTTTATTGGTCACCTTTTCTTTATATTAATTATTATAATCTTACACTTTCTTATTTTTTTCTAAACTTTATTGATTGATTGATTGATTGGTTTTTGGGCCACACCCAGCAGCACTCAGGGATTACTCCTGGCTCTCTGCTCAGAAATCGCCACTGGCTGGCGGGGGTACTGTATGAGATGCCTGAAATCGAACCGGGTCCCTTGCAGTTTGGCTGCATGCAAGGCAAATGCCTTACTATTGTGCTATCTTTCTGGCCCACACTTTCATTTTATTTCATCCAAATAGATTTTTTCTTTTTGTTTTTTTTTTTTTGTTTGTTTTTGTTTTTTGGTTTCTGGGTCACACCCGGCTGCATTCAAGGGTTACTCCTAGCTCCAATCTCAGAAATCGCTCCTGGCAGGCTCGGGGGACATGTGGGATGCCGGGATTCAAACCACTGTCCTTCTGCATGCAAGGCAAACACCCTACCTCCATGCTATCTCTCTGGCCCCCATCCAAATAATTTTGATATGTGTTATGTCCTCAACTCATCATTAAGTCATATAATGCATATTATTTCCCAGAAGTTAGTTTTCTGTTACCCTTAGCTCCTGATTTTAAATTTATCTTCTCCTCCTATTAAGTTTAGATTTAATTTCTTTGATATCCTTTATTATTATTTTAGCCATAGCTAGCCCTTGAAATTAAGGATCATAGTATTTGGTAAGCTATGTTATTTTGGGCAGCAAATACTCTTATATAGCAAGATTTATCATTTCACTTGGGTTTCTTCTTTATTTATTTATTTATTTTTTTCCCTTGGGTCATACCTGGTGGTGCTCAGGGACTATATGTGGTACTGGAGTGAACTCACTATACTATCTGGCTCTATCTTGCTTTATTCTTAATGTAAATACATCAGAACGTGAATAACCATATTTAATAAACGTTAAAGATTGTTAACCTTTACCTGTGGTCCACTTTGGATCTGGAGTTGCTTCTAATCCTTATTTCCTTAGTCAAAAAAAAATCTATATAAGAAAATGCTTAAAGTATCTTGGAAAGCTGTGACTCCATTTTTATAGCATTGTAAAATATTGCCACATTTTTTTTTATTTTTTTATTTTTTGGTTTTTGGGCCACACCCGGTGACGCTCAGGGGTTACTCCTGGCTATGCGCTCAGAAGTTGCTCCTGGCTTGGGGGACCATATAGGACACCGGGGGATCGAACCGCGGTCCGTCCAAGGCTAGCGCAGGCAAGGCAGGCACCTTACCTCTTGCGCCACCGCCCGGCCCATATTGCCACATTTTAATGTAAGATTTACAAGATTGCCTTAATAATTTGTACTGAAATCTACTATAGACATTATCAGAAAAAATTCAAGAATTAGATAAACTACGAAATGAATGGACATCGCACACAGCTGCCTTATCAAATAAACATTCTCAGGAATTGACAAAAGAAAAGGAAAAGGCCTTGCAGGTATGGACATGAAAAAGACTTGAAAAATAGCTTTGGTATGTTGTTATAAAAGTAAAAAATATTTTCTATAAAATAAGTTTAAAATGTAAATGATGATTCGTGCTTTGCTTGCCACCAGATGCATGCTAGAGTCTTACTACTTTTCATTAAAAATTTTCCCAATTTCTGATAAATTATTTGGGGGATATAAGAATTAAAAAAACTTTAATGATAAATTATAGTAATAGATTTCAGATGTGGTACTATCTTTTTTGGAATAGGGGAGCACACCTGTCAGTGCTCAGGGCTTACTCTTGGCTCTGAGCTTAGGGGTCACTCCTGGCTACCTCTGGGGATAGAGGATACGGGGAATTAAACTGCATACAAGGCAAGTACCCTACCTGCTGTACCGTCATTTCGGTCCCCAAATCTTTTTGAATTAATAGGTTAATTCAAATTAATATTAATTAATAGATCCTAAGATATACTTAGAAAAATTCTATATCCTATTTGGATCAGTTGCTAATGTTTAATTTCCAGCATTTATATTTATATTTGTATTTATATTTATATTTGTGTGGTTATATTTATATTTATATAAACATTTATATTTATATTATATTTATATAAATATATATATTTATATATATTTATATTAAACATTTATATTTGTGTGGTTAGTCTAAGGTTATTCTTTCTCCGAATTCTATATTAATTTGCTTATTCAAATTCAGGGCTATATATTTGCTCTTGAATCCAGCGTTCTCCCTTGGGCACTCTCTCGATTGCTTGTTTATAATTCCAGAGTTCCCAAAGGATTGTTTCTCTCTTGGTTTCTTGCTTACTTGCTTGCTCTTTCAAGCATGCATTCTCCTGGACATGTGTTCTTTTCCTTCCCAGCATGTTTCTAAAGAAGTTTTTTTTGAATGAAAGGTATCTTGCTTTACTAAAAAGTAATACTTAATAACATTTGGGGTATATATGTGTGTGTGTGTGTATATATATATTACATATATATATATATATACACACACATACATATAGAGTATAGTATAGAATTATTCTAATTTTATGAAATTAGAATATTTTCTAAATTTTTCCGATCCTTTGGAAAACTCTCATAACCAGGAAAGTATATGTGCACTTATGCATTGCTGCACACATATACAATATCTCTGTAAATATAATATGCAAATAAACACAATGGATAATTATTAAAGTGCTAATACCTACAATAATGCTTTTTTGTAAGATAGTAATAGGATTAGGAAAAAGAGTACACTAAACAAGAGTTCAGTGATAGATTTGCCTTTGTTGCCACTTTCCATGATTAATTCTGTAGTATAACAATAAAACCAACTTCAAAACAAGAAAACATAATAATGACAAATTGATATTCATATTTTTACAGTTGCTTTATTAGATGTGATCATGTGTAAGTAGATCACATATTTTTATACATACATGAATCCATACAAGTTGTGAGAATAATAGGACATGGACATGAGATCATCTAGGATCCAATCTAGGCATTGACATATCTAGATTCTTTGCTCTACAAAGCCTACCTTTTTATTGGTCCTTTTCCTTTGAATTTTAAAACTCATATTTTTGTTATGTACCAGGCACAAGTTCACTCTCAACAACAGCACGAACAACAGAAAAAAGATCTAGAGACTCTCCATCAAAGAAACATCCAGCAGCTACAAAACAGGCTGTCTGAGTTAGACACGGCTAATAAAGACCTGACTGAAAGGAAATACAAAGGCGACTCCACCATCAGAGAACTCAAGGCAAAATTGTCCGGTGTTGAAGAGGTATTGGATGTTGGGTCTTCCCTAACCCCTGACTGTAGCAGAACACATTGAACGTGGAAGCTTCCTTACCCTCCCACTTTATTTATTTATTTATTTATTTATTTATTTATTTATTTATTTTTGCTTTTTGTGCCACACTCAGTGATGCTTAGGGGTCACTTCTGGCTCTTCACTCAGAAATCGCTCCTGGCTTGGGGGACCATATGGGATGCCTAGGGATCGCTACGTTAGCATGTGAAGGGCAAACGCCCTACCGCTTGTGCTACCCTTCCACTTTAAAAGAACACTTCAGTTTGCTTACTTTATAACTTGTGTGAATGGCCTTCCTTTCCGAGGAACCCCTGGAAGGATCTCTTGTGATGGTAGGGTAATCCGATAAGACAATGTGAGGAAAACTGAAAATATAAAATTTGATTTTTATAGAAAGGATTCTGGCTGGAGAAAGCTCAGCAAACTGGAACTTAGGCTTTGCATGCAGGAGGCCTAGGACTGTTACCTGGCACCACTTGATTGCCTGAGTATAATTTTGGAGAGATCAGAGCGCTATCCCCAAACTAAGCTAAAATAAAATTAAAAGGGCTAATTTAGTAGAACTGAGATAATCTTGAGGGGGCCGGGCGGTGGCGCTGGAGGTAAGGTGCCTGCCTTGCCTGCCTTGCCTGCGCTAGCCTAGGACGGACCGCGGTTCGATCCCCCGGCGTCCCATATGGTCCCCCAAGAAGCCAGGAGCGACTTCTGAGCGCATAGCCAGGAGTAACCCCTGAGCGTCACCGGGTGTGACCCAAAAAACCAAAAAAAAAAAAAAAAAAAAAGAAAAAAAAAAAGAGATAATCTTGAATTTGGAGGTCTTTGGATCTTGGCTTTTCAGTTCACTTTCAGTACCTGTATCAATATTTAAGTTTTGATAGGATCAGTTACATATCTCATACTGAACAGCCACCAAATATATGAAGTTTACTGTTGCATAATAACTGTCACATTCACGTTTGCCAGGTTTTTTTTTTTTTTTTTTGGTTTCTGGGCCACACCCGTTTGACGCTCAGGGGTTACTCCTGGCTATGCGCTCAGAAATCGCTCCTGGCTTGGGGGGACCATATGGGACTCCGGGGGATCGAACCGCGGTCCATTCTAGGCCAGCGCTTGCAAGGCGGACACCTTATCTCTAGCGCCACCTTCCCGGCCCCACGTTTGCCAGTTCTTAAGCGGTGCTTAGACATAACAGTTCTTGGGGCCGGGCCTGAAGATAGCATGGAGGTAGGGTGTTTGCCTTGCATGTAGGAGGATGGTGATTGAAATCCCAGCATCCCTTATGGTCCCCCGAGGAGTGATTTCTGAGCGTTGAGCCAGGAGAAACCCCTAAGCACAGCCGGGTGCGACCCAAAAAACAACAAAACAAAAAATATCAGTTCTTATACATTTAGAAGTTACAGTGCTGGGGCTGGAGAGATAGCACAGCGGTAGGTCATTTGCCTTGCATATGGCTGACCCAGAGGGACCAGTTTCAATTCCCAGCATCCCATATGGGCCCTCAGCCTGCCAGGAGTCACCCCTGAGCACTGCCAGGTATGGCCAAAGAAACTAGTGGGGCTGGAGAGATAGCATGGAGGTAAGGCATGTGCCTTGCATGCAGAAGGACGGTGGTTCGAATCCCGCCATCCCATATGGTCCCCCGAACCTGCTGGAAGCGAATTCTGAGTGTAGAGCCAGGAGTAACCCCTGAATGCTGCTGGGTGTGACCCAAAAACAAAAACAAAAACAGACAAAAAAAAACCAATCAAGTTTTACATAAAGGAAGTGAAAGTCCTTAGAAGTGACTTCTAAGTGTTTTACACATCTTAGTCATTTAAATTTCTTTTTGTTTTTAAGCTGCTCTTGGTGAAAAAAACAAACTCGGTGATGCTCAGGGTTGACTCCTGGCTCTGTGATCAGGAGCCACCCCTGGCAGTACTCAAGGTCCTCATGGGGCGCCAGGGATCCAAATCAAGTTTGCTACATGCAAGGCAAGCACCCTATCTGGCTGCTCTGTCCCATTTAAATCTTAAAACAATTTTTTGTTGTTTATTTTTTGTTTGCTTGTTTTGGTTTGGTTTGGTTTTTGGATCATACCCGGCAGTGCTCAGGGGTTACTCCTAGCTCTGTGCTCAGAAATCACTCCTGGCAGGCTCGGGGGACCATATGAGATGCCGGGATTCGAACTACCATCCTTCTGCATGCAAGGCAAATGCCCTACCTCCATGCTATCTCTCCGGCCCCTTAAATTTTATTTATTTATTTATTTATTTATTTTTGGATTTTGGGCCACACCCGGCGGTGCTCAGGGGTTACTCCTGGCTGTCTGCTCAGAAATAGCTCCTGGCAGGCACGGGGGACCATATGGGACACCGGGATTCGAACCAACCACCTTTGGTCTTGGATCGGCTGCTTGCAAGGCAAACGCCGCTGTGCTATCTCTTCGGGCCCCTTAAATTTTATTTTTAAGTAACATTATTATTTGAATTTTGCTTTAAGGAATGAACAACAACAACAAAAAAGAATCTATAAACGAATTATTCTTTTTTGTTGTTGTTGGGTTTCTTTTTTTTGTTTGTTTGTTTTTAGTTTTTCAGTCACACCCAGCAGTGCTTAGGGGTTACTCCTGGCTCTACACTCAGAAATCGCTCCTGGCAAGCTCAAGGGACCATATAGGATGCCGGGATTCAAACCACCGTCCTTCTGCATGCAAGGCAAAAGCCTACCTCCATGGTATCTCTCTGGCCCCTTAACTTTTATTTTTAAGTAACATTATTATTTGAGTTTTGCTTTAAGAAATGAATAACAACATAAAAAAGAATCCATAAAAGAATTATTTTTGACATGGAAGTATATTTGTAATATGTGAAGAAGGAAGATTTTAAATGTGTATATAGTATGAGCTTTTCTTAAGACAAATCTCTAAATAGAAGAGTGATTTCTAGATTTTTTTTTCCTTTCCTCTCAGTACTGGGATGTTAACCCAGTATGTCGGCATGAGTTCTACAGTTGGAGTCACTTCTCCAGCCTGTTTTTCAGCATTTTTAGACCTTTGCATCTGTACTATCGGTTGAAAATGCTGATACGGACAATAGAGGAAAAAGTTACTTTTAGAGCGTGTCTCTTAGGATTAGATTTCCCTGGAATCATTACAAGCGGTGCTTAGTGTATCTGGGGCCCATTTCCGGCAATACTTGGCCCACCTGTGAGGGCCAGACAGTTCAAACCCAGCAGCCCTGGGCCACCAGCATATAACTGACAGTGCTTGGGATATTGAGCTGTGAGCTTCCATCTGCCAGCGATGTGCTATTGTGCTATGCCTTTGGGCTATCTTCCCAGCTCCTCTTGTTACTAGTTTTTTTTTTTTGGGGGGGGTGGGCGGGTCACACTTGGTAGCACTCAGGGGTTATTCCTGCCTCTACACTCAGAAATCGCTCCTGGTAGGCTCTGGGGACCATATGGTGGTTTCGAACCACCGTCCTTCTGCATGCAAGGCAACTCCCTACCTCCGTGCTATCTCTCTGGCCCCTTGTTACTAGTTTTTAAAAGTTACAGTTATTTATTCAATATTTGGTTTTCTTCAATTAAATCAAGATTTGTTTTCTTCCCTTACAATGATTGAATTATGATGAATTTATTATTATCAGTGCACTTTATAATTATATGTAGTCCAAACCCACAAATTACATGCAGCTTTAGAGAGAATCTTTTAAATCCCCCCCCTCCCAAATTAGTATTAGAACAATTATTACTTTTTTTTGGGGGGGGGGGTTTGGGTTTTTGGTTTTGGTTTGCTCAGGATTTACTCCTGGCTCTGCACTCAGAAATTGTTCCTGGCTCTGGGAACCGTATGGGATGCTGGGAATCGAACCCACGTCTGTCCTGGGTCAGCAGAATGCAAGGCAAATGCCTTACCACTGTGCTATCACTCCGGCCCCAACAACAATTATTGCATTTTAAAAACTATTTTAAACATCTTAGTTATAAATAGCCTGATTGGGCTATCATTCCTCTTGCCCTACTTTTGTATAATCCTATTCTCTATAATTTTTCTGTCCCTGCCTCTCCTACTTGTAGGACCTCCAGCGGACCAAGCAAGAAGTCCTCTCCCTGAAAAGAGAGAATTCTGCACTGGATGCTGAATGCCATGAAAAAGAGAAACATATTAATCAGCTACAAACAAGAGTGGCAGTTTTAGAACAAGAAATCAAGGATAAAGACCAGCTTGTGTTGAGAACAAAAGAAGCATTTGATACAATCCAGGAACAAAAGGTCTTGAAAACTTTCTAAAACCCGATTTTACACTGAGAAGTAATACTTTTCTTATGCAAACATATGCCCCAATGTTTCCTATTTTCCCCGAATAGGTGGTTTTAGAAGAAAATGGTGAGAAAAATCAGGCGCAGCTCGGAAAACTTGAAGCTACAATAAAGTCACTCTCAGCAGAACTTCTTAAGGTTTGTTTTGCTAAAAGTTAATGAAATTGATGGTGGCATTGGGTCATATTGAAAGATACATATGAAGCTTTTCTTTTTGCAGGCAAATGAGATTATCAAGAAGTTACAAGGGGATTTAAAAAGTTTAGTGGGTAAGTTGAAATTGAAAAACACAGTGACCGTTCAACAAGAGAAACTCTTGGCGGAGAAGGAAGAAAAATTACAAAAGGGACAAAAGGAATTACAAGAAGTTGGACAGTCTCTTCGACTTAAAGAGCAAGAGGTACTTATATCTGATTTGTGAGTGGACATGTTTAATAAATTTCCCGAGGTTTATTTTTGGTTTGGTTTTGCGGGGTGTTTGCCAAGTGGTACACAGCAGGCATATGGGCCACCTTGGGAGGTGCTGAGCCAATGGACCTAATGGTTCTCTGCTAGGACCCAAGGGTGTGGTGTTGCTTAGATCTTCGGTGCAGACTACCAGGCTATCTTGGTTTATCACAGATGCCTCTTGGGCCATATCTGGTGATGGTTGGTGCTGGGGACTGGACCCGGCTTGCATATTCATGTATTTCAATTGCTGTGCTATTTCCTAGCCCCTTCGAAATAATACAAATTTTTTTTACTTTGTTATATTGTAAAATGCATTTTTCTTTGGGTTTTTAAAAGAATAACTAGATTCTGCAGAAGCTAGCTTATTGTGAAAAGTGTGTCTTGAGCAATTATATATTCTGTGTATAAGATTTTCTTACTATTCTCACATGCAAAGTAATTAACAATCAGTTACAAGGATTAATATATTTCAGGTATGCAGATTACAAGAGCAGTTAGAAGCTACAGTGGAAAAACTTGAAGAAAGTAAACAGCTTCTAAAAAATAATGAAAAGTGTAAGTATTTTCTGATGGTATTTGGGGTTGGGCATTGCTGGGGATCAAATTTGACTACTTGTGCATGCTGAACATGTGTTTTTAGCCGTATTCCTGGTCCAGTAGCTGTGTTTTTTTTCTGTTTTTTTTTTTTTGTTTTGTTTTGTTTTTTGTTTTTGGTTTTTGGGTCACACCCAGCGGTGCTCAGGGGTTATTCCTGGCTATCTGCTCAGAAATAGCTCCTGGCAGGCACGGGGGACCATATGGGACACCGGGATTCGAACCAACCACCTTTGGTCCTGGATTGGCTGCTTGCAAGGCAAACGCCGCTGTGCTATCTCTCCGGGCCTGTAGCTGTGTTTTTAATCAAAAATTATATTTGGGGCCAGAGACATAGCAAAGTGGTAGGACATTTGCCTTGCATGCGGCTGAGCCAGGAGGGACCTGGTTCAATTGCCAGCACCCATATGGTTTTCCTGAGCCTTCCAGGAGTGATTTCTGACTGCAGAGCCAGGAATGACCCCTGAGCACCGCCAGGTATGGCCCAAAAACCAATCAATCAATAAATAAATTAATAAAGTTTAAAAACAATTATATTTGAATTCATGAAAGTCTAAACATGTCAGTAAGTTGCTGTATGCAAATCAGTTTAGTTTGATATGTTCTGTCTTTTCTATCACTTTGTCATCACAGTGATAGGGCTCACGTATACAGTGCTCCCACCCTTGCTGTGATTCTTAGTAGGGCTCATCCACTGTTTGTTTGTTGGTATTTGTTTATGCTGAAGGTACACACTTGTCTGTGGTGCCCTTGATTCAGATAAAATGCACTGGAGATCACATGATTTGGATTATAAACAGCAGTGCCACTGAGATTGCTTTTGACAAGTAAGGTGATGCATTGAATTGAATTTGTGGCCTCATGCCTGAAACGCAAGCATTATACCAGTGAAATCCATAACTGACTTAATATGTTTCTATATTGAAAGTCACATCATTTACCTTGTGAAAGTCCCCATCATTATAAGAAAACCATACCATCTATGGTAGGGGTCTCAAACTCGCGGCCCGCAGGTCGTTTGCGGCCCTCCGTACAACATTTTGTGACCCTTGGCTGGCCTTCAAATATCGCAGTATTCGCGATTATTCACTTACCGAATAATCGCAATAAGAATCACATTAGTAAGAAAAAAATCGCATTAAACATTCGCATACCCGAGCAGTTCCGTTTGGGGTGTGCAAATGTTTAATGCGATTTTTTTTCTTACTAATGTGATTTTTTTATTGCGAATATTTGGTAAGTGAATAATCGTGAATACTTTGCGCCTAGCGCAAACATCATTTCCGCTGCTCCTGCTCACTGTCCCTTGCATTATCAGAGGCCTAAGGGAGAGAAGGGAGAGAAGTTTATTACAGAATTAGATTTTGTCATACCTTCATCATGACTTCATCAAAGCCTGCAGTGAAGAGAAAGATTGATGACGAGCACAGACAATTTCAGGAAAAGTGGGAGACCCAGTATTTCTTTGTTAAGCACAGGGGCATCCCATACGTCTTATTTGCTCAGAGAAAGTTGCAGTGCACAAGGATTACAACTTGAAACGCCATTGTTCAACTAAACATGCTGAGGAATGTGCAAAATATCAAGGAAATGAGAGAGCCAAGCGGGTTGCCAGTCTTAAAGCCTGTCTAATGAGGCAACAAGATTTCTTCAAGAAAGCAACCAAAGAGATTGTTGCATCAATTGAAGCTAGTTACATGGTCAGTGAGATGATTGCTAAGGCAGGGAAACCATTCACAGAAGGAGAATTTATTTAAAAATGCATGTTACAGGCTGCAAGTATTATCTATCCAGAAAAGAAAGGTCAGTTTAGCAAAGTCAGTCTTTCTGCCAACACTGTGGCAGACGCATTTCTGACATGTCAAGTGACATTTATCATCAACTGTGAGAAAGCCAAGTGTTTTGATGTATACTCAGTTGCTCTTGACGAGGGTACAGATATAACAGACACTGCGCAGCTCACAATTTATGTCCGTGGTGTTGATTGCAATTTTGAATTGACAGAGGAGCTGCTCACAATAATTGCAGTGCATGTCCAGACCACTGCTAATGAGATATTTCGGCATCTGTGTGATGCCATTGAGAATGCAGGTTTGCCATGGAAGAGGTTTGTTGGAATAATAACCGATGGAGTGCCATCGATGACAGGGAGGAAAAATGGACTGGTGGCACTTGCTCAAAAAAATCTTGAAGAGGAGGATGTAGAGAAGGCCATTGCTCTTTACTGCATTATCCATCAGCAGCCCCTTTGCAGTAAATGCCTGTAACAGTGTGATGTCTGTTGTTGTGAAATGCATCAACCAAATCAGATCCAGGGGCTTAAAGCACTGGAGGTTCCGTGCTTTTTTTTTTTAGAGGAAATGGAGTCAGAATATGGAGATGTGCTCTATTTCACCGAGGTACGTTGGCTTAGCAGGGGAAATGTCCTGAAAAGATTTTTTGAGTTGAGAGAAGAAGTGAAAGCCTTCATGGAAAAGAATAGGAATGCTGTTTCTGAGTTGAGTGATCACAAATGGCTCATGGACTTAGCTTTTCTTGTTGACATCACACATAAGCTGAATGTACTAAACAAGATGTTACAAGGCCCAGGGCAGCTTATCAGTGCTGCCTATGACAATGTGAGAGCATCCTCCACAAAACTTGTGTTATGGGGGCCGGGCGGTGGCGCTGGAGGTAAGGTGCCTGCCTTGCCTGCGCTAGCCTAGGACGGACCGCGGTTCGATCCCCCGGCGTCCCATATGGTCCCCCAAGAAGCCAGGAGCAACTTCTGAGCGCATAGCCAGGAGTAACCCCTGAGCGTCACAGGGTGTGGCCCAAAAACCAAAAAAAAAAAAAAAACAAAAAAAACTTGTGTTATGGAAATCCTAGCTCTCTCAGACAAACCTTTGCCATTTCCCAGCATGCAAGGAACTTGTGGATGCAGGCAAACCATTCAGTGGTGAGAAATATGTTGATGCTATTTTTAAACTAGAGAAGGAATTTGATCACAGATTTGCAGACTTCAAAAAGCACAGAGCCACTTTCCAAATTTTTGTGGATCCCTTTTCCTTTGATATGCAAGATGCCCCTACTGTGCTTCAAATGGAGCTCATTGACCTGCAATGCAACTCTGATCTCAAAGCCAAGTTCAGGGAGATTAGTGGAAAAGCAGACATGCATGGGCAATTTTTGAGAGAATTGTCCCCCAGCTTCCCTGAGCTTTCCCGAATGTTCAAGCGCACCATGAGCCTTTGTGTGAAAAGTTTTCTCCACATTGAACTTCAATAAGTCAAAGTACAGGTCTAGACTTAATGATGATCATCTTCAAGCCATACTGAGGGTCTCAACTGCTTCCTCTCTAAAGCCAAATGTGGTTCAGATTTGTGAGAAGAAGCGCTGTCAAGTCTCTGGCAGCAAGGAATAGGCAAAAGATGCCATGTTCAGAAGAACTGTTCATGATCTTCACTCAATGTTCTATTCATGTTCAGAAGAAATAATTAAAACTGTTAATAATGACGTTTGAGGACTTTTTTTTTTTTGTGAAATCCCTTATGTGGCCCTGCCTCACCCTGACTTTGCCTCCTGTGGCCCCCAGGTAAATTGAGTTTGAGACCCCTGATCTATGGCATCAACTTAAAATTAAAACAATTGAAGATATTGGTATCACTTTTACTTTCAAATCTCATTTTCCTGTTTTTTATAGATTTTTATTATTTTTTGTTTGTTTTGGGGCCACACCTGGCACCACTCAGGGATTACTCCAGGCTCTGTGCTCAGAAATTACTCCTGGCAGGCTGAGGGACCAATGGGATGTTGGGGATCGAACCCAAGTTGGCCATGTGCAAGTCAAACATCCTACCCACTGTGCTCTAGCTCATATTTTCCTGTTTTTAAATTATTATGCTCCTAAAAGTAGTAATATTTGTGCTGTAATAATCTTAATAATACGTAGATTATTTGTGCTATAATAGAAGAGAAACCATATAGCTAACATTTCTTAATTTCAAGTGTTATTTAGCAGATATAAATATGAACTTCAAGATTGTTATAAAGAAAAAAAATCTTTCAGAAAGATCTATTTCTAGTAAAAATGCTTCTGATGGTGATGGAATGTTTAAAATTATTATAATCATGATCAATTTAAAAATTAAAAATGATGTTTTTGTTTTGTTTCCTGTTCTTTTATTGAAGTGATCACATGGTTAAATAAAGAATTAAATGAGAATCAGCTAGTGAGAAAGCAAGATGTTTTAGGATCTTCTACCACTCCATCTTTACATTCTACTGGCAACATGATCAGAAGCGGAATTTCTCCCAACTCCAATCTGGTAAGATTTCAGTTAAGATGTGAGAGGTCTTAGTAAATTTCCCAGATTTTTAGAAAGTATGACTTGAGGTGCTGGTATGAATATGACTGGAATCCTACAAACAATGACACTGAAATAAAGGTATTTAGAGAACCAAGCCAAGTAGTGATCGGGGCTAATCCTGGCATAGTGCATTGCTTAGTGATCACATGTTGCTAGAGATATAATTTGGGGCTCCCTCATTCAAAGTATGTGCTTTAACTGCACTATCTCCATGGCCCATGATAAAGCTTATTTATTTATTTATTTATTTATTTATTTATTTATTTATTTTTGGTTTTTGGGTCACACCCGGCAGCGTTCAGGGGTTACTCCTGGCTCTCCACTCAAATCGCTCCTGGCAGTCTCGGGGGACCATATGGGATGCCGGGATTTAAACCACCATCCTTGTGTATGCAAGGCAAATACTCCATACTATCTCTTTGCCTCCCCCTATCCCCTCATATAGCTTTTACTTTTTCTACTTTGAAGCTGGGCATATATCTATTTGAAATATTTGTACTTTCTCCAAGAGGCTACTTTTAAGAGATTGTTGTTTTGTAAAATTTTAACAGATATAAAAATCATTCAATATTAACTATAGGGGCTGGAGAGATGGCATGGAGGTATGGCATGGAGGTAAGGCATTTGCCTTTCATGCAGAAAGTCATTGGTTCGAATCCTGGCAACCCATATGGTCCCCCGAGCCTGCCAGGAGCGATTTCTGAGCGTGGAGCCAGGAGTAACCCCCGAGCGCTGCTGAGTCTGACTCCCCCCCAAAAAAAATCAATATTATAGTTAATGCCAAAGTATAAAAGATCAAAAAATATTTTAAATTTTTGGTTTTGGGGCCAAATACTGGCAACATTCGGGTTACTTCTGGCTCTGTGCTCAGAAATTATTCCTGGAAGGCTTGGAGGACCATATAGGATGCTCCGTGTCAAACCTGGGTCAGCAAGTGTAAGGCAATTACCCTACCTGCTGTGCAATTGCTTTGGCTCCTATATGAAAATGTTTTTAAGATTCATGCATGTATATCCACATGCTTATATGTATATGCATGAAGTCAGGAGATTTTGAGAATAGAGGCGAGGACAGGGTTGGTTTTTGTTTTTGGATTTTTGAGGGGGGGGCACATCTGGTGATGCTCAGAGGTTACTCCTGGCTTTGCACTCAGAAATCGCTCCTATCTTGGGGGACCATTGGGACGCTGGGGGATTGAATCCACGTCCATCCTGGATCTGCCGCGTGCAAGGCAAATGCCCTACCGCTGCACTATCGCTCTTGCCCCCAAATCCCACTTTCTTAAACTTCATAAATCATCTAGCACGTATATAAATCTGACAAATACAGTTCTTTTAGTACCCTCTATTACAGATTTCTACGGCTATCTATGTTACACTGTTTCATTGCATGTTTGCCTGTGTGTTTGTAGGTCTATGTGGAGAGTCATTTGCTGCAGTCTGTTGCATTGACTTAAAAATCAAATGCTTAGGGGTCGGAGAGATAGCATGGAGGTAGGGCGTTTGCCTTGTATGCAGAAGGACATTGGTTCGAATCCCAGCATCCCATATGGTCACCCGAGCCTGCCAGGAGTGATTTCTAAGCGTAGAGCCAGGAGTAACCCCTGAGTGCTGCTAGGTGTGATCCAAAAACAAAACAAACAAACAAAAAATCAAATGCTTAATTAATTCTTAATATATAAAATGTTAATATTTATAGCATTATATATAATATATAAAATTTTAATATATATGAAAATCAACAATAAAGTAGTACTTGGAATTTAAAGAAAGGAAGGGATTTCTGCTAAATTGGAAAACATTCTGGGAAGAAATACTTGGTTCTGAATTGGAATATTTTTTTTTTTTGGTTTTTGGGTCACACCCGGCTGCACTCAGCGGTTATTCCTGGCTCTACGCTCAGAAATCGCTCCTGGTAGGCTTGGGGGACCATATGGAATGCCGGGATTCGAACCACTGTCCTTCTGCATGAAAGGCAAACGCCTTAGCTCCATGCTATCTCTCCAGTCTCCTGAATTATAATCTTTTGTGTGTGTGTGTGTGTGTGTGTGTGTGTGTGTGTGTGTGTGTGTGTGTGTGTGGTTTTTGGGTCACACCCGCATGCTCAGGGGAAACTCCTGGCTCCATGCTCAGAAATCGCTCCTGGCAGGCTCAGAGGATCATATGGGATGTCAGGGATAGAACCCAGGTCAGCTGTGTCCAAGGCAAATGTGCTATCACTCCAGCCCTCTGGAAAATAAATAAATCACTCCTGGCTTTGGGGACCTTATTGGACACCGGGGATCGAACCAAGGTCCATCCTGGGTTGGCCGCATGCAAGGCAAACACCCTACCGCTGCACT
The DNA here is from genome assembly GCF_024139225.1 of Suncus etruscus. Taxonomy (NCBI): domain Eukaryota; kingdom Metazoa; phylum Chordata; class Mammalia; order Eulipotyphla; family Soricidae; genus Suncus; species Suncus etruscus. The sequence continues at coordinate 19,583,558 of NC_064866.1, read as the reverse complement.
ATTACTCTGGCCCCGTGAACACCAATTCTTTTACCCTGAAGTACTTCTCTTATCTATTACTATATGATAATCATTTTTGGCTGAGCATTACTATTTGAAGCTGATTTTTCATCCTTTACCATTTTTATGTTTTTACTTTTAGGTTGATAGTAGACTCACTTATCCAGCTTGTGGGATAGGCTATCCCATCTCCTCAGCGTTTGCATTCCAGAATACCTTTTCTCATCCTGTATCTGCAAAAAGTGCCATCCACCCAGCTTCTGGACCAAAGGTACCTAGCCAGATTAATAAATATTTGTTTATATTATATATAACAAGATATATATATATATATATATATATATATATATATATATTAACCAGGTTAATATTTTTGTTTCAGACAAATTGCATGTTTTTTTAAAAAAAAAACACCATGCTTTAGAATACAAATAGTTTTCATCTTCAGATATTTAGTATAATTTATTCTTTGATAAATAACAGTTTATCCTTAGTTGCTAAGTTAGGAAATATGTCAGGTGATGTATTACTGAATGTGTAATATATATGCTTATAGAAAATCTTGAACTCGGTTAGGCACTTTATGTTATTTTCATTCTGTGTGTGACTAAAATGAGTTTTCTCTACATCTTAGAGTAAACATTTTGTGTGTGTGTGTATGTGTATGAAGCAAAATAGTTTTGTTAAAAGAAATTGAGTTAAGAGGCTGGTGCGGTGGCACTAGAGGTAAGATGTCTGCCTTGCCAGCGCTAGCCTAGGAATGGACTGCAGTTCGATCCTCCGGCGTCCCATATGGTCCCCCAAGCCAGGAGTGACTTCTGAGCACATAATAAGGAGTAACCCTTGAGCGTTACCGGGTGTGGCCCAAAAACAAAAAAAAACAAACAAAAAAAAAGAAATTGAGTTAAAAAACAAAACAACAAAGAAATTGAGTTAGGGGCCGGAGTGATAGCACAGCATGTAGGGCATTTGTCTTGCACATGGCCAACCTGGGTTCTGTCTCCAGAATCCCATATGGCAGAATCCCAACCTGGCAGGAGTAATTTCTGAGTGCAGAGCCAGGAGTCACTTCTGAATGCTACTGGTGAAGTTAAAAACAAAACAAAACAAAACAAAGCAAAAATAAGAAAGAAATTGACTTAGAGCCACAGGAGGGGAAGAGAGAGATGATGTGTTCAAGATAGAACCAGTCTTCTTTAGAGAGGAAAAAGCCAAGATAAACATTTTTTGAAAAGAATATTTAAAGAAAAGGTTTAGTTGGGGGTAGAGTGGTAAGAAAAATATTGTGGGACGTCCCACATTGCATATAATGTCCCAGCATTGCATATAATCCCAGGATTGTCCCCTGAGCATAGCCCAGTTGAAACCTCTGCTTTTGGTACTTGGCTACTTTAATGCTATTAAATTTTTTAAATATATTTGTGTTTATGTTTTTATTTTAGTATTTTTTTGTTTTTATTTTTATTTTTTTTTTGGTTTTTAGGGCCAGACCCATTTGGTGCTCAGGGGTTACTCCTGGCTAAGCGTTCAGAAACTGCCTCTGGCTTGGGGGGACCATATGGGACGCCAGGGGATCGAATTGCTGCCCTTCCTTGGCTAGCGCTTGTAAGGCAGACCGACACCTTACCTCTAGCGCCACCTTGCCTGCCCCTATTTTAGTGTTTTTACTATTAGTTTTATTTTACTGTTTTTGTGTTGTTCAACCTGTAGTCAGGAACTTTTTGGCAGGTAGAAAGGTAGAAGTCGTATTTAATTAATTAATTAATTATATTTATAAGTTATAGGTTGAAGTTAGAACTTTTTGGTCTTTAGGTTTTTGATCTAAGCTTATGAGCTCTTTTTATCATCTTTCTGAGTTTTCACTAATCAGTTCCATGAATTCTTTTCTTCTTACAGGTTCAATTTAACTTGCAGTTTACAAAACCAAATGCATCCCCAGAAGGTCAGCCAGGTGCAGCTATGAGTCTGCCTTGCTCAACTGATAAAGAAAAGTAAGTACTTGTTGAAATAACATATAACGTTTAATATTTATATTTTTAAAGGTCATCATACTTTTTTCAAAAATGAATGCCAACATTAATGAAATCGTCTTAACCATCTTTTAGCAGCATGTAAATGCTGCAATACTTACAATTTAGACATTTTAAATTGCTGGTCAGAGATTTAATTCACTTTTAGCCCTAAGAAAGTTATCTTGTATTTTGAAATTGCAGGCAACACTTAAGACATATAGTAAATTACTTTTTAAAGGAGAAGTTCTCTTGCATAATTAAAGGTTACCCTTTCAAATATTCTTGGACAAATGCAGCTGAAAATCCTCTATTGAAACTGTTAACAGTTTTGGTAATGGGACAATAGCACAGATAGCACAGTGTAAGGTCTTTCTTTGCCTTGCATGCAGCCAACCCAGGAGAGACCTGGTCGATTCCCATCATCCATATGGTCCCCCAGCCTGCCAACGGCAATTTCTGAGTGCAGAGCCAGGAGTAACCCTGAGTGCCACCAGGTGTGTCCCAAAAACCAATCAAGCAATCTATCAAAGTTAAAAAAAATTTTTTTTTATTGTTAAATAGGCTTGTAGATGTGTCATGGCATTAGTGTATGAATAAGCTTTAGTGTCAACTTATGACTTGTTTTGCTTCTTTAGGGATGCTTTGCTGTAAGGTTTTTTTTTTTTTTTTTTTTTGGCCATACCCGGCGGTGCTCAGGGATTACTCCTGGCTGTCTGCTCAGAAATAGCTCTTGGCAGGCACGGGGGACCATATGGGACACCAGGATTCGAACCAACCACCTTTGGTCCTGGATTGGCTGCTTGCAAGGCAAATGCCGCTGTGCTATCTCTCCGGGCCCAAGTTTTAAATCTTAAAGTTTTTTGCTCTAAAGTTTGTTGAATCAGTGAATTGTGGCACTGTTAAACAACTCATATAGACTTGTCTCTAAAGACTTTCAAGGATTATATGTTGGTGTATCATCCTTATGCCTCCTTACTTAAAATCTAGTAACTTTTGGACCAGAGGAATAGCATAGCAGATAGGGCATTTGCCTTGCATGTGGCTAACCTGGGTTTGATCCCCAGCATATGGTTCCTCAAACCTGCTAGGCATAACTTAGAGTGCAGAGCCAGGAATAACCCCTGAGCACCACTGGGGTTACCAAACAACAACAACAACAAAAATGTAACAGTTTAGGACTTATCTGCTAATACTGATTATGATGAGCTACCATCATCTCAATATATTATACTAAATTACTAACATCGTTTTTGAGAGGCTTCTTATAACTGTCTAGCCATTATTCACTGTTTTTTTTTTTTGTTTAGTGAGTCACTGAATTACACATCACAAAGATTTTTATGATTGAATTTCAAGTGTACATTGTTGCAACACCAATCCTTTCATCACAGGCTCTTGCAAATTGGCACAGGATATGTTTTAAAATAGCTCGTGAGACTCTTTAAAAATTTTTATAGCACTGTGATTTATCAAGGTGTTCATAATACAATCGTTTTAGGCATTAAATATTCAAGCATCTGTCCCACCACCAGTGTCACCTTCCTTCCCTTCACCAATATAACCAATATCCCACCCACATCATAGCTGCCTCTATGCAGGCACAAACAAATTTACTAATATTGCTCATTACATGTCTGCCTCCTTTTTTTTGTTTTTGGGCCACACCCATTTGACGCTCAGGGGTTACTCCTGGCTATGCACTCAGAAATCACCCCTGGCTTGGGGGGACCATATGGGACACCGGGGATCGAACTGCTGTCCGTCCTATGCCTACGTCCTACGTCCTACCTCTAGCGCCACCTTCCCGGCCCAAATTTTTTTTTTTTTCTTTTGTGGGCCAGATATTATAGTGGGTAGGTTTGTTTGCTTGACATGTATCTGATCCAGGGTGTGGCTCCACAATAAAAGAAAAACCCAAACAAACAACATTTTTTGAAGTTCTGATATATGTGTGTGTTTGTGTATTTGTTTTATTTATTCATAATTTGTTCAAAGAGAACACCTAGGAAGATTTTAATGTTTATATATTTCATTTTGTCGTACCTACCAATAGCAGTTTACTTGCAGAAAATAGAATATAGTAAGAAGTCAAGCATAACTGAGTGTCTCTAAAATTAAGATTGTTCAACTATTTTGTTTTTCTGATTAGAGCCGGTTCATTTATTAGTTTATTTTAAGGGGGGAATGGAAATGCAAAGTAAAGTGTAAAGGAAAAAGTGAAAATTAGAAAAAAAATACCTTTTGATCTAAAAATTGGGGGGAAAGATCACTTATATTACTAGTTTCCGTAACTTTTTGAGTGTTTGATACTAGAAAAACAACTTTAGGAAGAACTGGTAGGCAGGAGTAAAATACTATAAAATAGTACTTTTGATTTTTACTATTGGGGGCCTCCGAAGTAATAATCAAAGGGATTGCTGTCTATTCCTGGCAATATTCTATGTGGTAGAACAGGTAGTCAGTGCTCAGATCCATCATTCCAATGTTGATCAGTGGTGCCAGGCCACCAAGGAAACCCCAGCAGTTCATTGGGGCCATCAGAGCTATAGCTTGCAGTCTTCAGGGGACCATGTGTGCCAGGGATTGAACCAGGGTAAGCCACATGCAAGGCAAGTGCCTCAACCCTTGTACTGTCTCTTTGGCTTTATAAAATACTCATTTCTGGGAAAAGAATTTATTAACTAATCTATAAATTATCTGCATAAGAAACTAATCAAGTATGTGCTTTGTCTTGAGCAAACATTGAACATTAACTTAGTTATATTTAGTATTCATATATATGAGGTAAACAAGAAAATAGGTATTAAAGAGAAAACAATAATATTTGGTTAAAATGAATTCTTTACTTTGCAGTAGTGAAAGTTCAGGGCTGGAATCTAAGTATCTGAAGAAGAGGGAGGATAGCATTCCTTTACGTGGGCTCAGCCAAAATTTATTCAGCAATCCAGGTAAGATGACACTTCTGAAGTCATTTGTATGTTGTTGTTTAGTTAAATGCATGCATGAACACAAGGAGAAATAAAACCTAACTGCCCTCATTTGCAGAACTTCACAAAGATGGCACAATAGGAGCATTGCAGACTGCCAAGCCAACGGCGTTCTCTTCCACAGCGTCCGCTTACTTCCCTGCACAGCCACAGAACAGTTGATCGAGCTTTGTCTTTCCTTATTAAAGAAATTCAGGTGCTTTGAGAATATATCCACTAGACAAAATCTACAATGAAAACGTTTGGTAGCAGACTAATTTGTACTTCAGATTGATGAGGATTCTGAGTAAGAAATTTTGAATTTGTGACCTTAGGATGTTTTATGGACTAGCACAAATTTTATGAACTTATTTGACACTTTCTTAAAAGTTCTAAGGCAAGGGTACCTTCTTTTAAGGGACTTTCAAATCCTATCTGAGCAAATGAAAACCTTTGCAGAAGTAATCTAAAACCAAAGAATGCTATTTTCATTGGTAAAATAAAAAATTTTCAGTTGCCACCTGCTAACAATGAGGAAAAAATTTTATCTTTATAGGGGACGGTATTGTTAACAGTGAAAGGTAAAGTCTTAAAATGATTTTAAATGAATGACATTTTTGTACCAAGTATTCCCCTCAAAATCGTAAGCTGTTATTAAGTTTGATTAAAATTCTATTAACTATTTTACAATGCGTATACATGACTAGGTTAGGTATATACCATGCTTTAGTAAACTCAGTCAGCTGAGTTTACAGGATTTTAAAGCTTCCTAAAAAATCTGCACATCTGTTATTTTAGAGTTATGTCTATATTTTAACATTTTTATGAGGGACTGTGATCTACAAAGTTATTTATGATTGTTTCAGGCATACAAATATTCCAACACAATTCCTTCACCAGTGTCTACTTTTCTTCCCAATGCCTGCAACTTCCCTCCCACCTGTCTACCTCTGTGACAAGCACAACCTTTTCCCTTTTCCCCCACTTAGGCACTGTGATTTTTTTTTTTTTTTTTTTTTTTGGTTTTTGGGTGGTCACACCCGGCAGCGCTCAGGGGTTACGGGGTTACTCCTGGCTCTACACTCAGAAATCGCTCCTGGCAGGCTTGGGGGACCATATGGGATGCCGTGATTCGAACCACCTCTTTATGCATGCAAGGCAAATGCCTTACCTCCATGCTATCTCTCCGGCCCCAGCACTGTGATTTATAGCACTGTTTCATACATCACTTTAACCACTTCCAGTACCTCGTCCTACTCCACAATGGCCTCTTCCCTCCACTGTCATTGCATACACATCCAAGTTGTATCTTTCATTGGTGTTTCATTACTTATACAATTAAATCTGAATCTATGAAATTTTAAAAATCAGTACTACCAGGATCATTTATATAATTTTTATATTAAGTGTATGGTGTTCTTTATATCAAAAGCAGCTTATTTTTTGAGCCACACTTGGTGCTAGAGACTATACCCACTGTGAAGCCCCCCCAGCAGTGCCAGGATGCTAGAATTCTTACTCTGGGTGGTAGTGTGCAAGACCAGGACCATAACCCTATATTGTCTCTCTTGCCCCAAATGGACTTATTTTAAGTAGGTAAAATGAAGGATTGTTAAAAGAGTTGTTCCTTGAGGAAAATCAAGAAGTTAATAAAAACTCACCCAGAATCACGTAGGGCTTCTTATTTTTCTGACAAGTACCTTTTTCATTGGTTGTTTTTGGGGGTCCCACCAGTCGTGTTCGGGGATTCCTCCTGGCAGGCTCGGGGGACCATATGGGATGCCAGGACTTGAACCGACGTCTTTCTGTATGCCAGGCAAATGCCCTACACCTCCATGCACCTTCTCTGGCCCCAATGACCACTTCTTTTTTTTTTTTTGGTTTTTGGGCCACACCCGTTTGACGCTCGGGGGTTACTCCTGGCTATGCGCTCAGAAATCGCCCCTGGCTTGGGAGGACCATATGGGACATCGGGGGATCGAACCGCGGTCCATCCTAAGCTAGCGCTTGCAAGGCAGACACCTTACCTCTAGCGCCACCTTCCCGGCCCCCAATGACCACTTCTTTTTTTTTTTTTTTTTGTGGTTTTTGGGTCACACCCGGCAGTGCTCAGGGGTTATTCCTGGCTCCAGGCTCAGAAATTGCTCCTGGCAGGCACGGGAGGACCATATATGGGACGCCGGGATTCGAACCGATGACCTCCTGCATGAGAGGCAAACGCCTTACCTCCATGCTATCTCTCCGGCCCCGCAATGACCACTTCTAAGAAGCTTTTAAATCAGTTGTTTTCCTAAAGATTGCTACTGCTTATGATATTTAAAAATTATTTTCAAGAATATTACTATAGGGGCTGGAGTGATGGCGCAGTGGTAGGGTGACCCAGGACAGACAGCAGTTCAATCCCCTGGCATCCTATATGGCTCCCCAAGCCAGGAGCAATTTCTGAGCACAGAGCCAGGAGTAAACCTGAGCGTCCCTGGGTGTGGCCCAAAATAAAAAAAAAAATATATTACAGATGAGCAAAGAAATAGTACTGGCTCTGATATTCCACATAGGACAAGGATTCTTTATTAAATTTAAGTCATGATGCTGAGTCTTATGTTTTGAAAATACTGGTAATTAATGGCAAGTGATCTTAAACAAGGGGGGGTCCTAAGAAATGTAGTAACCATAATTAGGCCATGACTTTATAATCCTTTTCTCATTTAGATATACTATATTAGTAAGAATACTTGGTTACAATAACTTTGTTCTGGAATGAAGCCTAGAATCGGCTTTCTGAGTTTTTATATGTGTACAGGCTTTGGATGGGACATATAATATACAGGTTAACTTTTTTTTTTTGGTTTTTGGACCACACCCAGCGGTGCTCAGGGGTTACTCCTGGCTGTCTGCTCAGAAATAGCTCCTGGCAGGCACGGGGGACCATATGGGACACCGGGATTCGAACCAACCACCTTTGGTCCTGGATCGGCTGCTTGCAAGGCAAACGCCGCTGTGCTATCTCTCTGGGCCCAGGTTAACTTTTTATAAAAAGAAAAACAATTTTGAGGCTGGACAGAGTACTAGCAGGGATGGTGCTTGCTTTGCACTCAGGTTAATTTCAGGGACCATATGCACCCTGTAGCACCTCCGGGAGTGCAGGCTTTCTCCTTTCCCCACTTAACCCATGTTCACATATGGGAAATTAAAGACATTCCAGAGGATGGGATAGAGATCGTTTTGATAAACTTGCTAAAGATTTTTGTATTAAATGTAAATATATATATAAAATAGTTTTGAGTGTGCTAATTTTTTGCTCTACCTCTTAAACTTATTTGAAATTGTTTTGCAGTGTAAACTGTACATGTGTTGATAATCAAAATGTTGCGTTTAATGTATTTTTTAAACTGTGTGAGCTTTGATATTAATAAAGTATTTTTGGGAATATAAAGACTAGGAAATGCTTCCAGTTCATTTGCAAACTAAGTTTTTTTTTTTTTTGTCTTCCCAAGAGTACTTTTTGTTTGGGAAAAGAAATGGTGATGGAATGAAAACACATTCTAAGGAAAACATAAGATTTGACTGGTTACTGTAAAAACTGTTATGGTAACTAGTAAAGTCAAAGTAAGCCCTAAATAAAGGTAGTCACAGATCAAGACTTTCTTTTTAAAAAATCATTAAAATATTTAATTTTATTAACAATATTTACATTTCTTTTAAGACCTTATTTAACCATAGTGAATGTTCCAAGTTTAAAAAGCATTAAGCAATAACCACACACAAGATGAAAACAGTGTAAACTATACAATACTTTATGTACAATTTTTTACAAAGTAACACTTTTTTAAATAATATAACTGGACACAAAAATATACACTTTAGAGAAATTCACATCAGTAATTGTATAAAGCTCTCTCCTAGGGTCCTGAAAATTTAGGACAAACATTAGCTCGGTAAATGAAGTGTTACTGTGACTGTCCTCAAAGGCCACTATATAAATGTATATATACTCATCTACTATGGAGATCACACTTACAGTTCCAAGGCTACCAGCTGTAACTATAATTCCAGATTATGTATTCAAGTGTTGAGGTTCTTATGATTATGCAAACATTAAAAGAACAGTGGTATAAGTAGCTGGGGAATGAAACCGAGCCAGCATTCAATTTACAGGCTCGAGACATCCCAATTTAAATTCTAAGTGGCGGATGCTTTTTTCCTTTTAAAAAACAGTAGTGAATAATGTGTGAAATAAAATTATTACACGAGCTTGAAACATGATTCAGACCTAGTTCAATTTTCTTAGGAGTTCTTTTTTAAATGCAAACAATTCACTTACCACTTCTTTAGTGCATCTGCATTAAGGCTTTGAATTATTTGATCCAAGATTTTATGATTAAAATCTGACTATTTTAAAATGTTAAAACGAACGGTCCACAACCATACTTCATACTCTGTCTCACTGTGTCAGCATAAATAGTTAAAGCTCAACACCTGAAGGAAATGGTAGCAGAGACATTGCTAGTTTCTAAGAAGTGACACATATAGATTTAAACTGATGTATAGAATAAAACAAATAGCTTAGTGGCAAGAAATCGGTAGTCATAAACAAAAGGTTTCTTTTCGAAAGAAACTGTAACATCTTTGGAAAAACTGTCCTGTTCTTTCTTTAGTTCCCACGGAGTTCATGCAGATACATTTCTTTAGACAATCTGGAAGTACATTGTAGATGGAAATGGAATGTATATCCAGAACTACTGGTGAAAACTAAAACTTGGGTGCTGATAGAAAAGCCATCCGAATGTCTGTCATCACACGTTCGTGTCTTGAAGTAAAGGTTCTTTGGCCTCTCCTGGAGCCTGTGTACTGTGAGGATGGCTGTGGCTGCCACAGTGCTTTCTCCAATTGCTCGACCGTAAGCTTAAATTAGTATGTTCCGGAATAAACAAGGCAACAAGCAGGGCCAGCAGTACCGAACAGGCTCCAAAGAGGAAGGGGGGACCAGGGATGATGGAATTCTGCATAGGAAAAATAAGAATTAGGAATTTATATGGAGGTCTTACAAGAAACCGCTTTCCTTTTAGCAGTAACTGACTGCTGTGAATTACGATCCAATGAAAACTCTCAAATAAAATGACAGGAAAAGCATTCTCATTTCAGGACAAAGGGGACATACATATTTACCTTTCAATTTAAGATTCCAGTGCTACTAATAATATTCTAAAGAATAGAGCTAAAAGGCTTTTCTGGTTTGTTTGTTTGTTTGTTTTGGGCCACAGCTAGTGACGCCGGGGGATCGAACTGTGGTCCGTCCTAGGCTAGCGCTCGCAAGGCTTACCTTACCTCTAGCACCACCACACCGGCTCCCGGCTTTTCTGTTTTAAAGAATAATCTACACAGGGGCCGGAGAGATAGCATGGAGGTAAGGCGTTTGCCTTTCATGCAGGAGGTCATCGGTTCGAATCCCGGCGCCCCATATGGTCCCCCGTGCCTGCCAGGAGCAATTTCTGAGCCTGGAGCCAGGAATAACTCCTGAGCACTGCCGGGTGTGACCCAAAAAAACCACAAAAAAAAAAAAAAAAAAAAAAAAAGAATAATCTACACAGAGGTATCATAATTGTCACATAACAAATTGGTGTTTTGAGCCTTTTTTTCTTTGAAATGTTTTCTGATTCGCCTCTGTCAGTTATCTGCCAACCACACTGTGGTGGTGGTGCTCAGGGTCTCGATGCACCTGGTCTGCTGCACTTAAGGCGTGTGCCTTCACCCTGCAATACTCATCTGGCTCTCACAGAAATATTTTCTTCATTTAAAGGATAATTATATTCTCTAGCGACTGAAGAAAAATGATTACCATGTAAAGAGGTAAGAATCATTGCTCTGTCTGGAATGATATACTTAGCGAGAACTCGCACTACCAGTTTTACCTGTATATAACACATAGTCTGCTTTATTTAAAAGTAGTTTTGACAGGTTTGAGGGTTCGTGAAGAATTCTGCCAAGAATAAATAATGGACGAACTGTATGTATTGGCTAAAATAATGCTTGCTGTTAACAATTTCAGTTTCCTTGTCACTGATGATTAGTTCAATGTGGAAATAAAAGCGAATTAAACAAAGCAACAACAACAAAAAAATCCGTTTTTGGTTATAAGAAGGGAGGAGTATAAACAGATGTAAGACTGATCAACACCAAACTAACTTTGTGAGAAGGCTGCTTAATAGAGAACCAACAAGATAAGTCTCAAACTACAACCTGTACCATTAGGTATATACCATTAAGTCATCTTTAATTCTGAAGGGGGAAATGGTGTTTGCAGAGCCAATTTCACAAAGATGTAAATAAGAGAATGTAGTTCACCAAGGTGGGATTTTTAAGCAACTGAATCTAAAATACTCTCATCAAAGCTTTAGGGAGCGAACACTTAACATCTTTCAATCCAAAAGAATTTTTGTCTTCAGTGAAAAATTACCTGTTCAAAATGGTGCTGCGGACTTGTGTTTGTTCCCAAGTCTGTTCCTGTCATTGGTAATTCTTTAAGTTCCACATGGAAGATGTAGAAAATAAATCCATAAAGAGCTGGTCCTAGACCATTGCACAACCCTCGAATTCCTGTTATCATTCCTTGAACAACACCTAAAAACATTTACACAAATTAGGTTTAGGTGACCACTTCTTTCCGTACCTTTGGATAAATATTTAATCAATACAAATGCAAAGCATCTTATCAGCACTAGTAATCAATTGATGGCATTAAACATTAACTTCGAAGTTTATAGTGTCAGGAATTTATAAGCAACTGTGGGCTGAGGTGAATTTTATTAGTTTTAACAACTCAGGCAAGGGCTAGAGAGATAGATATAGTGCAGTGGGTAGGGTGCTTTGCTTGCATGGAGCTGGCCTGAATTCAATCCGTGGCACCATAATATATGGACCCCAATCCCTGCCAGAGTGATCCCTGTTCACAGAGCCAGAAGTAATAATGAGGAAAAGCAGTTGTGGGCCCAAAACAAAACAAAAAAAGTGGGCAAAAGCACTTTTTAAATGTCTAAAAATTAGTATGAAATACTAAAAACAAATTTAAATATTGAGCTTTTAATTGACCTCTCAAATTTGAAAGACTGTTGTCATTGGTTTTTCTCTTATTCATAGGACAGGTGACCACAGCTACTATTGTGTTCCTTCTTTCCTCATGACTGGACAAAACATTTTCCAAGAATTATTTCTGATCAGTTATTTCAATAATTAAATAGTCCCATATGGCCCCCTGAGCACCACCAGGTGTGCCCCCCCGCAGTATGAATGTAGATGAATGTGTCCAGCACTTGGCAGTAAACACAATAATCGAAGGTAAAATGGACTTAGAACAAGCTTTCATTTTCTACTTTCAATCTCTTTTTGCCTGGTAATTTTTTGCCATGACTCTAGTTATACAGAATATAGATAAACATAATTCAGAGGCATGGAAGAAGTCTTCAAGTAAATCTGCATAGGGATGACTTGCTAAACCATCTAAGAAGTGTACTGATTGAATGCCAATGCTTCTTGGGCTAAAAGCAGTAAAATATAATGTACCTGACTTTTTTTTTTTAATCAAGGCAACAGTCCTGATGCCACAAAAAATAAAACTTCTATAAAAAGGGCCCGGAGAGATAGCACAGTGGTGTTTGCCTTGCAAGCAGCCGATCCAGGACCAAAGGCGGTTGGTTCGAATCCCGGTGTCCCATATGGTCCCCCGTGCCTGCCAGGAGCTATTTCTGAGCAGACAGCCAGGAGTAACCCCTGAGCACTGCCGGGTGTGGCCCAAAAACCAAAAAAAAAAAAAAAAAAAACTTCTATAAAAAAAAAAAAAGGACAAGCAGTTCAAGCATTTACTGCTTATAAAGTGATTTTGAAAGAAATGTTTTTAGGAACGTGACCCACAGTTAAAAAAAACTAGGTACAAGGCCAAACAGAATACAAGGGTTTAAAGTGCTTGTTTGCCCTGAGTGCAACTGAAACCCAGGATTTGAATCCTTAGCACCACATATGGACCAGGAGCAGCACCAGGAATGATCACAGGGGATTCTCAGGTGTGGCTCTATACCACCTTCGTCCCGAATAGAAATAAAGTAGGGGCTAGAAGACAGCCAAACTTCACTAAATTTTCTAGCAAAGGTCAGTTGGAGGCTATCGCTCTTAAGATGCTATGGTCTGCATACAGTCAGCCACAGTGTGATCTCTCGCACCACACAGCCCAAGCTGCGCTATATCTACTCAGGCCCTCATGGTGAACTGTCAGCTCAGTTGGTCAAGAATTATCAGAAAGGCTGGGCCCAGTCTCCCAAACACTGCTTGGGAGTTGCCCTTCGACTCCCCCACAAAAAAGATCAGATGGACCTCATATTCAAAATAAAAGACAAGATTATGTTATTCACTTAGAAATACCCTGGAGGCCAGGGCAATAGTAGAGTGGGGAGGGTGCTTGCCTCGTACACAGATAACCAGGTTCATTCCTATTACCTCATGGCCCCCCTTCCCTGCCAGGAGTTAATCCTGAGTGCATAGCCAGGAGTAATCTCGGAACACCACTGGGTATGACCCTAAAAACCAAAAGGAAAAACACTCTAGAATCTGTTTTTAGTTTGTTTGGTTTTGCTTTATAATTTTTTTGAAATAGGATTGTTTTACTTAGGAAATATGAAAAAGAGGAAGTCCTCTAGAATAAAAGGACTATAATCCCAAACTGGGATGTAGACAATTCCTGAGTAGAGCACATTGGATACTTTTCTTTTTTTTAAATTTTGTTTTGCAGTGACCACAAAACCAAACTGTTTAGAGAGCTACTCCTGGCCTTGTGCTCAAGTGGACATACTTAGTAGAAGCCATGCAGTGTTGAGATTGAACACAGACTTCTTGGGTACAAAGCATGTACTATACCTGTGGAGTACCTCCTGCCTGCCTTCTTTCTTTACAACAAAAACAATTAAAAATGGTCTACTTATTATGAAACATGATTTAATGTATTAGGATCTACTGTAAGGAAAAAGGGAGAGGATGTCTGGTGACAGCACAGAGGATCAGAATATGCTTTTGCTTTTATCAACATTGGTGGACATGTCTGGCTATGCTCCGACGTCTTAGATTCACTCCCTATTGAAGTGGGGTTGGCCACACACAACACAAACAAGCACCTTAGCTTCTGTATTAACTCTCTTGCTTTTAAATTATCATCATTGATCCTATCGCTTACCTTGCTGATCAGCATCAGCAGTTCGTGAAACAAGTGCACTAACGGCGGGGAAGGTGATGCTGGACATGGCGGCCACTGCCCCGGCAGCCCACATCATCCTAGAATAGGCGCGCAAGACGGAAAAAGGAAATCATTATTCTCTTGTGCACAATCAAAGCAAAATGAGTTCTTCAAATCAAGGCACTTACTGTGAAAGGGTTTCACAAGGGGAATAAAGGCAGTACTAGTTCATTTCTTCTTGTGTATTTGGGGCGGCTCAATTTAAAGTTTAATCCTGTTTATTTCTCTTATAGAAACGGAGATACAACCACTTATTTACAAAAATGACGTGGAGCTTTAAGGCTGAACTGATAAAGCTCTCATGTTCTAAACTGTAAAATGGTTGGAAATTACTTCAGTCTGGAGTATGTGACAGATGTAGAGTTATAATGCAAAATCAAACATGTAAAAGCACTGTTTACTCATACCTAATTATGAACAGTGTCGTTCAGTTGTGAGGAAGAGAGTAAACTAGGGGTTCAGTACAGTACTCCTGAACAGAGCAGAGCTCACAGGCAGTCCGGCAATAGCACCACCAAACTAACAGACTTTTCTTGGCACAAATGTAGAACCACAAAACAGCTTTTTTCACTCTCTGAGTACTGGTTGATAATGCGCATTGATGGTACGTGATTAATCAATTTACTGTTTCTTTCTCACCAGAAAAACAAAATGTTGCTATGGGATTGACTATCCTTTCCCCCATACTAAAATGATCGAAATTAAATACCAACAGTTTTCCCTCTCACCCTTCCCTCCCACCTGCCTCTGGGGCACACACTTCTCTTTCTCCTTCTCTTCCCGAACCCCCCTAACCCACCCCACCCTGTCCTTTCTTTATTGACAATGTGGTTTGTACTACTACAAACGAAGGGGCACCATGAATGTCCCTTTCATATTTGACCCTTTTCTCTGCTCTTTGTGGCAAACTTCCTACCATGGACTGGCTCCCCTAATCCTCATCTCAATTGTCTCTGATATCATCCCCACAGTCTTTTACTTTCCTTGTATCCCTTTCCCCTCATTTCACTCAGCATAATACTCTCCATGTCCATCCACGGATAAGCAAATTTCATGACTTCATTTTTCCTAATGGCTGCATAGTATTCCATGGTGTAGATATAAGTGAGAGATTTGTTTTTGCATTGAGAAAAAGCGAAACTAATAAGCCTCAATAAAAAAAAGACATTTTGTTAATTTTATCTCAAACCTGTCAAGAGGAGACAGAAAAAAGCAAAATGTGCCTACCAAGGTTCTGATCCGAAGCCATACCACGCCAGCTGTAGTATCTGAAATCCCAGACCTAATAAAATGGTGTTCTTATTTCCAATTGACCTCATAAGTAAACTCAAGACTATGGTCTAGAAGGAAAGGAAAATCAAAATGGTTAATCAGAGTAAACATTTTAAAGCTTGGAAGTCTATAAAACTTTCTGGTGACTTTTTTCAATTTATAATATAAATGTAACCTTTCTATATTTTGGTTTTTCAGCTCTAAGTGCTCTGGCTATATTTGAAACCATTTCTGTAGTGCTGTAAGCAGATAAAAGAATCCTCTATAGGCAGTTTCAGAGAAAAAGAAAGAAGTATGTACCATTTCCACTCAGTACATTTCTAATGAGAAACATTTAAACTGGCAGCTGAAAACATTAGGGTCAAAGTGTTCTAATAATGTAAAATTCCCTATTACATAAAGGTAGGATAGTACAGTGTGGAGGGTACTTTCCTTGCATATGGCAGATCCAGGTTCAACCCCTGTTCCCCCTTTGCAAGGTGTGGCCTCTTCCTCCCACCCCCATATATAAAAAGGAAAGAACAACAACAGCAACAAGCAAAACTTCAAAGAGATTTTCAAAAGTTTAATGGATACATATATAACTTTTGGTCTAAATAGTGTTTCCCAAACTGGTCAACAAATATTTACCAAATCTCTACTATCTCCAACTTGAGCTTCTGAGTCTATGGGTTAGTGAACAGGTCAAAAGGATGCCAGCAAAAAGATGTTCTGTTCAGAGAAGACAGATTCACAGAAACATACTTTCTGAACCAAACAATCACAGGCTACTGCTGCTATAAAAAAGCATCAAGTATGGGGCCGGTGGTGGCGCTAGAGGTAAGATGCCTGCATTGCCTGCGCTAGCCTAGGACGGACCGCGGTTCGATCCCCCGGTGTCCCATATGGTCCCCCAAGCCAGGAGCGACTTCTGAGCGCATAGCCAGGAGTAACCCCTGAGTGTCACCGGGTGTGGCCCAAAAACCAAAAAAAAAAAAAAAAAAAAAAAGCATCAAGTGTGTGTGGAAGTAGAGCTCCTGGAGGGGCAGTGAGTCTTTTTGGGAGCTGAGTAAAAGAAGGGGTGAGATGAGGCAAGTCACAGAAATTAGGTTGCTCCAGAGCTGAGGGTGCAGGGGTGACGGAGAAGGCAAAGATCCTGGAATAATGTAGTGCTCTCAGCAACATGCAGAATAAAGGAAAATGGGGAAAGAGACTAGTTTTGATTATTTAAAAAAAGTGGATTTTAAATAGAAGCTACAATCAAATTTCCTTTGGCAAAACTAGCAGTGAGAAGTAAGGAACCCCGCTTGACAGAGTCACTGCCAATGATTTACAGTGGGTTGCTTGTAAGGAAGCTGGGAGGATAAGGTTTGGATTCACAAGTAGTTCTGGAGACAGGTGATGAGAGGTACGGCAGAGAGAAAGAAATCAGAAATAAATCAGAGAAAGAAATCAGAGAGAAAGAATCAGAAATAAAATTCTTCAGAAATGTGCCCTACACCAATACATAAATAAATAAATAAATAAATAAATAAATAAATAAATAAAAAGAGAAAGAAATCAAAGAGGACCTGCGGGCAACAGGATAGCTCAGTGGTAGAGGCCATGATGAGTCCCTGGGTTCAGGATCCCTGAAGGACATAAGTCCAGTTTTAGTTTTGCAGTAAACTATTTAGTTTATTTACAGCAGATTTGTCAAATAGATGCTTAGGGTTGTCAAAGATGCAGACCTAAAAAGACCATATACTCAATAAGCACTTATTAACCGCATTGTGAATTTAATGATGTCTAGTGGTTCCAAGAAACGATGGGGGAACTAAGGCAAACCAAAACATCCCAAAGGGAACAAGAAACACTTGAGTGCTACAGATGGGTTTTGGCAATGTTACTAGACCTAGTAATTTGATGGGAAAAGCATCATATCTGTATTATCCTTTATAACTACCATTTTCTTAAATGCTTACTAGTTTGTTAGGTTTGTTTTTGGGTGGCATCCAGCCAGCTCAAGGGCTACTCTTGGTTCTTCACTCAGGAATCACTCCTGGTGGGCTTGGGAAGCCACATGAGATGCAAAGGATCAAACTCAAACACAATGGAGGGGATCCTTGGTCAGATGCAAGTGACAACTTGGAAATGAGGTGCTGTAGCTTCCCTGTTTGGGATGCCTGGCACTACTAGAAAGAATGCAGGCCACTGCAATACAACAAAATGTGTGCAAGCACCACAAATCAATGTGTGTGACCTTTGGTCACTAGAAAAAGTAAGACCTTAAGGGGAAAAAATTCTGTACTTCAATTGAAGTCTTGCTAGGTAATAGGCACAGGGCAGAGTGCAACAGTGACTATAGTGAACATAACATAATCCTGACTTCACAATCTTCTCAAGACTCTAAAAGGTGTTCAGTCTAATGTGGCAAAAATAACAAAAGGTAAGTAAAAAAAAAATCTCCAGTAGAGTGTATTTTGCACAATAGCAGAACTAATTGCATTCTACGGGAATTCCGAAAAGAGATAATTAAGGTAGAGAAAGAGAAAGCAGAAAGAAGCAGGATCAAAGGTACAAGGACAAGCAAGAAAAGAGGACAAAACTGGGAGCAAAATCAGCTCTGCTGCTGGAGAGTGAAAGACGAACCCTGGCTGAGTGAGGTCAATGGTTGACAAGTCACTCTCACGGGGCCAGGAAGGTGGCGCTAGAGGTAAGGTGTCTGCCTTGCAAGAGCTAGCCTAGGACGAACTGTAGTTCGATCCCCCGGCGTCCCTTATGGTCCCCCCAAGCCAGGGGCGATTTCTGAGCGCATAGCCAGGAGTAACCCCTAAGCGTCAAACGGGTGTGGCCCAAAAACCAAAAAAAAAAAAAAAACCCCAAAACAAGTCATTCTCACTTGTCCACAAACAAGAATTTGGTCAACTGAGCCGGGAGTGACAACACAGCGGGTAGGATTGGAGTGGTGGCACTAGAGGTAAGGCATCTGCCTTGCAAGCGCTAACCTAGGACTGACCGCGGTTTGATCCCCTGGCATCCCATATGGTCCCCTCAAGCCAGAAGTAACCCGAGTGTCACCGGGAATGGCCCAAAAACCAAAACTAAAAAAAAAAGTGGATAAAAGTAAGCAAAAATAGCAAATAGCAAAATATAGGCTTTTTTTTTTTTTCTCACAAAAAGGATAAATGAGGAAACATATTTTGATTGTGAAGCAGAGATCAATTGGAGCAGACCTCCTAAGTAAATTTAGTTTCCTTTATTCTGTTCATCAATCACACTGAGTTTCCAGTTGCGCACCATTCCTCTGCAATCCACCCAAAGCTGCTTCTCCTCTGGCTGGTTACAGAAGTAGTCTACAGGGCTGTCTGTTTCCACTCCTAGACACTGTTTCATACCTTTCCTGTTCATCTCACTGCAGTCCTATGGAACCCCCTGGCTATTCTTTTCACAAGCCAGGCAGAGTCTCTTCGAGCTTTATTTCCTCTGCTTAGTATTCCCTTCTTCCAAACTTTCCCAAGGCTTGTTTCTCTTTCTTTGAGTAAGGCCTTCCCAACCTTGCCGGACAAAACAAAATCCTGCACCAAACATACTTGATTCCCCTCAGCCCTTTTATGATTATGTTATCATTCTCATTATACCCACTAAGTTTATACTGACACATTCAGTTTCTTCTATCCCACAAATATATTAAAAAATTCATTGTTATATCTCCAGAACTTGGACAAATAATATATATGTTTGTGGAGTGAGTGAATAGCAGAACAGGACAAATAGAAAATTTTAACTTTATGTAGGTCTACACTCTAAACCTGGAAACTGTCTTATTTTTATGTATCATTTAATATACAAATTCCCTAAATCTGATCATACTAACAACTGAGTTTCTAAACCTACAAACATTGGTGAAACCACTAAGATAACTCTCTGGATATCTTTCAAAATTTCATTTGGGCCAGCCACAGTTCATCTTCTATGACATCAATCTAGCTTATAAAGAAAACTCACCTGTGCGATAATGGAAAGTATGCCAAGGACTGCAATAAATGCTGCAACACTTTCTGGTGAAAATTTCATTATCTAGAAGATTTTCAGAAAAAGTAACATAATAGATTAAAAACAAATCAATTACCAAACTAATGCAACTACTAGTGTATCTAATAAGTTAATTAATTTTAATAGATTTGAATAGGCAAAAAGCCCAACCCTTTATAATCAAAGAATTCATCAGGTGATGTATCTGGTTTTGACTACAAACCAAAATTATATGCACTGTCATCCTAAAATTAATTCTATATAATTTAGGTTAAATAAATCTAAGACTCTCAACTCAGACTGATTGAATTACAAACACCTAACAAGCACTCAGAATTCATTTTCTATTACTAAAATACTTTGTGCTTTTCATAGATACTGATGAAAGCTTAATCTCTGGCTTGAAAGATTAGTGCCAAGTGCTTTCAATTTGGTTAGTTGATTTCAAATGTGCTCTAACAATAGAGTCTGGAGTAGGCGGATAATTAATTTTATTAAAGCTATAAACAACATATAAATAAACTCAATCCACATACATTGCAGGGAAAACTAACTCTTTGTTTCAGCCAGTTTTAAGAGAAATGCATAAGAAACATCAGCAAACTGCATTAAGTAGAAAGTTAATTCCTAAAGGCTTGAATGCTTGAATTTAAAACCGGCAGCCATTATATTATTAGTGCCTCACTCATTTAAATTTTGCTACAACAGCACCAAACGAGGAACTAACTGAAAGTCTATCTTGGTAGAATCTCGAGAAAAAGTTTACCTGTCTGAGGTATAAAAAAAAGCTGGAGTATTGGCCTGCCTCCGGTAAGTAGGAGAGAAACACCGTAATGCAGATCAGCAGCACTATGGAATCTTGGCCCACTTTTTTTAAGGACTAGAACAATAGAACAAGAAAAAGATTGAGACAAGGTTTTACATAGAAATGTTAACTAACTAGTCTTAAGAATATGCAGTGATGGGCCCGGAGAGATAGCACAGATTGCTTTGCCTTGCAAGCAGCCGATCCAGGACCAAAGGTGGTTGGTTCGAATCCCGGTGTCCCATATGGTCCCCCATATGGTCCCCCGTGCCTGCCAGGAACTACTTCTGAGCAGACAGCCAGGAGTAACCCCTGAGCATAGCCGAGTGTGGCCCAAAAACCAAAAACCAAAAAAAAAAAAAAAAGAATATGCAGTGATATCTTTTGGTAGTGCATATATAAGCAGCTAGTGATATTTTTAAAGGTGACACATATTTCCCAAACAACCTTAAAATATTATTTTAAAAAAATTCACAAACTTTTGGGAACATTAGTGGAGGGAGATGGACAATGGTGGTGGGACTGGCCCAGATTCATTGTATGTCTGAAACACAACTATGAAGGACTTTGTAAATCACAATGCTTTCAATAAAATGTTAAAAAAGTTGAAAAAACCCACCTCAACAAGTTGTTTCCACCAAAGAGAGAAACACCACAAAATATTAATGTTTCATCATTTCATTATTTCAATGTTTCATTACATATATTTCATATATATTTCAATATACATATTGAACATATATTCAACATATATATATTTCTTTTTTTTTTTTTTTGCAATCCCTGTCTGATATTGAGTATATCATCATTTTTAAAATTTTTCTTTGTTTGATTAAATTGAGAGCATACTTTAGAGAGAAGACTGATCATTTCTTAAATAATAAACATAGTATTGTTAAATGAAAACAATCATAAGTCAGTGCAATAATATGCCTCCTTGAAAGATATCTGACAAAATTATAATGACCACAGGGTTAATAGTTATGGTTAAAAATAAATGTTTCACTTCAAATATAATTTTCTCCAAGTTTATCTCACGTACATTATGAGCATTTGATTTGTTAGCAGATTCAGAGATGTGGGGGAAAACAAGATTTATTTTCATAAAGCAATGTCATGATATTTAAAGTAAACCATCCTTAATCTGAAAATTCTATGCTATTCTATCCTTAATCTGAAAATGCATTATGATGGTAATTCAAACAACTTTAAGACATATAATTATGAACTTTAGTCTTAAATGGATAAATATCTTATAAATCTGCTATTTGTACACTCATAAAGTAAACTGATTAGTAGTAAGATTTTGGTTTGTTTTTATAATATTTTGAAAACTATTTCCATAATACTCTCTCATCTTAGTTTATCTGAGCAATTCAAATGTCTAGGAAAATTCAGGAACCAAACTCCCCTTGGGACATTCTTAATACTGCTCTGTAACCAACAAGTGCCAGTTTTGATATGACATCCTGACAATGAGGAAATGGCAACAACTTGGTCTAAGAGCAGGTGTCTTACCTCACCACCTAATGATAAGATGAAATCAGAAGACATGTCATCCTTTGAACTGTGCAAAAGCCAAGATTGATAACTACAGAAGACTGATGTGACAACCATGACTGGGTAGAACTTATCCTGGAACCAATAAAAATGACCCTAGACTAGGCTTTGGTCTATGATCTGTACAACTAAGATCTCTAATTCCAGAAATCTGAATGAGACAGATCTTCTGGAAACATAATGAAAGACTCTATCTTAGGCTTCACCCTAGGATTGGTGCAAAACCCAAGGCCACCAACTACAGAAGACTGATTAAAACAACAGTGATGGAACAGAACTTCTGGAACCATAAAGTCTCCATCGTAGGCTCCATTCTTTGACCCATGCAAATACCAAGATCTCTAGTTACAGAGGCCTGATTTTATCATCCATGACTGAGAGGAAAGTTTCCATCATAAAAGACCTAGGGGAGAGATTAAGAGCACGTATGCAGCCTGTAGTTATTCCCATGACTATATACTACAAGGGCAGAGAAACCCTGTATCTCTTAGGCCAAGGAAATTCCCTTTCTAATCTCCCCAATATTTACTGTGCCTATGAAAAAATCCACAAATTAATTTTTTGTTATTGTTGTCATTGCTTGTTTTTGTTTTGTGTGTGTATGCTTTGTTTTGTTTTTATCGTGGGACCAGGATTATTGTTTGGTTGTAGTCTTTATTGCTGTGGTGCTTTACGGAGATGTTTTTGCTTAATTTTTTTTGTATTTTTTTGTTATGTTTTTCTTCCTTTTTCCCTTTCTTCTTTTAAATTGATATTTATAGCCTTTAGAAGGACTCCTCCCTTGTTTGTTTGGTTTTCTTTCTTTCTTTTTTTTTTTTTTTTTTAAGATTATTTTTTTTTCTCTTTATTTGGATATCTTGATTACATAAATGATTCTGATAAGGTTTCAGTCCTATAAAGATCACCCCTCTTCACCAGTGCAACATTCCCGCCACCAAAGTCCCAAATCTCCCTCCATCCCACCCCACCCCCACCTGTACTCCAGACAGGCTTTCCAGTTCCCTCATTCATTCACTTGATTATGGTAGTTCTCAGTGTAGTTATTTCTATAACTGTGCTCATCACTCTTGTGGTGAGCTTCATGGAGTGAGCTGGGGTTCCAGCTCTCCTCTAATTGTCTCTGAGGATTGTTACAAAAATGACTTTTATTTTTCTTAAGACCCATAGATGAGTGAGACTATTCTGCGTCTCTCTCTCTCCCTCTGACTTATTTCACTGAGCATGATAGATTCCATGTACATCCATGTATAGGAAAATTTCATGACTTCATCTCTCCTGACGGCTGCATAATATTCCATTGTGTATATGTACCACAATTTCTTTAGCCATTCGTCTGTTGAAGGGCATCTTGGTTGTTTCCAGAGCCTGGCTATTGTGAATAGTGCTGCAATAAATATAGGTGTGAGGAAGGGGTTTTTGTATTGTATTCTTGTGCTCCTAGGGTATATCCCTAGGAGTGGAATAGCTGGGTCGAATGGGAGCTCAATTTCCAGTTTTTGAAGAAACCTCCATATCGCTTTCCATAGAGGCTGTACTAGACGGCATTCCCACCAGCAGTGGATAAGAGTTCCTTTCTCTCCACATCCCCGCCAGCACTGATTGTTCTCATTCTTTGTGATGTGCGCCAATCTCTGTGGTGTGAGGTGGTATCTCATCGTTGTTTTGATTTGCATCTCTCTGATGATTAGTGACGAGGAGCATTTTTTCATGTGTCTTTTGGCCATTTATATTTCTTTTTTATCAAAGTGTCTGTTCATTTCTTTTCCCCATTTTTTGATGGGATTAGATGTTTTTTTTTGTAAAGTTCTGTCAGTGCCCTGTATATTTTGGATATTAGCCCCTTATCTGAAGGATGTTGGGTGAATAGTTTCTCCCACTCAGTGGGTGACTCTTGTATCCTGGGCACTATTTCTTTTGAGGTGCAGAAGCTTTTCAGTTTAATGTATTCCCATCTGTTAATCTCTGCTTCCACTTGTTTGGAAAGTGCAGTTTCCTCCTTGAAGATACCTTTAGTCTCAATGTCATGGAGTGTTTTACCGACATGTTGTTCTATATACCTTATGGTATCTGGTCTGATATCAAGGTCTTTAATCCATTTGGATTTTACCTTCGTACATGATGTTAACTGGGGGTCTATGTTCGCTTTTTTGCAAGTCGCTAACCAGTTCTGCCAGCACCACTTGTTGAAGAGATTTTCTCTGCTCCACTTAGGATTTCTTGCTCCTTTGTCAAAAATTAGGTAATTGTATGCCTGGGGAATGTTCTCTGAGAACTCAAGCCTATTCCACTGATCTGAGGGTCTGTCTTTATTCCAATACCATGCTGTTTTAATAACTATTGCTTTGTAGTACAGTTTAAAGTTGGGGAAAGTAATGCCTCCCATTTTCCTTTTCCCTAGGAGTGCTTTAGCTATTCGAGGATGTTTATTGTTCCAGATGAACTTCATAAGTGTTTGATCCACTTCTTTGAAGAATGTCATGGGTATTTTTAAGGGGATCGCATTAAATCTGTATAATGCTTTGGGGAGTATTGCCATTTTAATGATGTTAATCCTGCCAAGCCATGAGCAGGGTAAGTGTTTCCATTTCCGTGTGTCCTCTCTTATTTCTTGGAGCAGGGCTTTATAGTTTTCTTTGTATAGGTCCTTCACGTCTTTGGTCAAGTTGACTCCAAGATATTTGAGTTTGTGTGGCACTATTGTGAATGGGATTGCTTTCCTGACTTCCATCTCCTCCCTATTATTATTGGTGTATAAAAAGGCCATTGATTTCTGTAGGTTGATTTTGTAGCCTGCCACCTTGCTATATGAATCTATTATTTCTAGAAGCTTTTTGGTGGAGTCTTTAGGGTTTTCTAAGTAGAGTATCAAATCATATCATCTGCAAACAATGAGAGTTTGACTTCTTCCTTTCCTATCTGAATTCCCTTGATATCTTTTTCTTGCCTGATCGCTATAGCAAGAACTTCCAGTACTATATTGAAGAGGAGTGGTGAGAGAGGACAGCCTTGTCTTGTACCCGAATTTAGAGGAAAGGCTTTTAGTTTTTCTCCATTGAGGATAATATTTGCCATTGGCTTGTGGTAGATGGCTTCAACTAGATTGAGAAAGGTTCCTTCCATTCCCATCTTGCTGAGAGTTTTGATCAAGAATGGGTGTTGGACCTTATCAAATGCTTTCTCTGCATCTATTGATATGATCATGTGATTGTTATTTTTCTTGTTGTTGATGTTGTGTATGATGTTAATAGATTTACGGATGTTAAACCATCCTTGCATTCCTGGGATGAAGCCTACTTGGTCGTAGTGTATGATCTTCTTGATGATGCATTGGATCCTATTTGCCAGGATTTTGTTGAAGATCTTTGCATCAGCATTCATCAGGGATATTGGTCTGTAATTTTCTTTTTTGGCAGCATCTCTGTCTGGTTTTGGTATCAAGGTAATGTTGGCTTCATAAAAGCTGTTTGGGAGAGTTCCCTTTTTTTCAATTTCATGGAAGAGTCTGGCTAGGATTGGTAGTAGCTCCTCTTGAAAGATTTGAAAAAATTCATTAGGAAAACCATCTGGGCCTGGGCTTTTCTTTTTTGGTAGATGTTTGATTACAGTTTCAATTTCCTCAGTAGTGATGGGGGTGTTTAGATATGCTACATCCTCCTTACTTAAATGTGGAAGGTTATAAGTGTCCAAGAATTTTTCCATTTCTTCTAGGTTCTCATGTTTTGTAGCATAAAGTTTCTCAAAGTAGCCTCTGATTATCCTTTGGATCTCTGCAATTTCTGTTGTGATCTCCCCCTTTTCATTTCTGATACGGGTTATCAGATTTCTCTCTCTCTCTTTCTTTGTGAGTTTTGCCAATGGTCTATCAATCTTGTTTATTTTTTCAAAGAACCAGCTTCTGCTTTCGTTGATCTTTCGGATTGCTTTTTGGTTTTCCACTTCATTGAGTTCCGCTTTCAGCTTTATTATTTCCTTCTGTCTCCCTATTTTTGGTTCATTCTGTTGGTCATTTTCTAATTGTTTAAGCTGCGCCATTAAGTTATTCAGGTATGCTCCTTCTTCCTTCCTGATGTGTGCTTGTAGAGCTATAAATTTTCCTCTCAGGACTGCTTTTGCTGTGTCCCATAGATTCTGGCAGTTTGTCTTCATTATCATTTGTTTCCAGGAAAGTTTTGATTTCCTTTTTGATTTCATCTCGGACCCACTGGTTGTTCAGTAGCAGGGTGTTTAATTTCCAATTGTTAAAGTTTTTCTTCTGTGTGGCTTTGTAGTTCACATCTAATTTCAGAGCCTTGTGGTCAGCAAAGGTAGCCTGCAAGATTTCTATCCTCTTGATTTTATGGAGGTATGTTTTATGTGTCAGCATGTAGTCTATTCTGGAGAATGACCCATGTACATTGGAAAAGAATGTGTATCCAGGTTTTTTGGGATGGAGTGTCCTGTATATATCTACTAGTCCTCTTTCTTCCATAACACTTTTCAGGGCTAGTATGTTTTTGTTGGGTTTCAGTCTGGTTGACCTATCAAGTGTTGATAGGGCTGTGTTGAAGTCTCCCACAATGATTGTGTTATTATTGATGTCTTCTTTCAGATTTGTCAGTAATTGTATTAGATAATTTGCTGGTCTCTCATTGGGTGCATATATGTTTAATAGTCTGATTTCTTCCTGTTGCACATATCCCTTGATTAGTACATAGTGTCCATCTTTGTCCCTTACCACTTTTCTGAGTATAAAGTTGGTGTCATCTGATATTAATATGGCCACCCCAGCTTTTTTCAGGGTGTTGTTTGCTTGGATAATTTTCTTCCAACCTTTGATTTTGAGTCTATGTTTGTTCTGACTATTCAGATGTGTTTCTTGTAGGCAGCAGAAGGTTGGATTCATCTTTTTGACCCATTTTGCCACTCTGTGTCTTTTAATTGGTGAATTTAGTCCATTGACATTGAGGGAGATGATTGTCATAGGATTTAATGTCATCTTTGTAGATAAG
Organism: Suncus etruscus; assembly: GCF_024139225.1. Taxonomy (NCBI): domain Eukaryota; kingdom Metazoa; phylum Chordata; class Mammalia; order Eulipotyphla; family Soricidae; genus Suncus; species Suncus etruscus. The sequence continues at coordinate 19,556,688 of NC_064866.1, read as the reverse complement.
TTTGCTGTGTTTGTTGGTCTCTCTTGTCTTAGAGTAGACCTGTCAGTTTTTCCTTTAAGGCTGGTTTATCTTCTGTGAAGTTTCTGAGCTGTTGTTTATCCGTGAAGCTGTGTATTCTTCCTCCAAACCTGAATGTGAGTCGGGCTGGGTGCAGTATTCTTGGGGAGGCATTCATTTCATTCAATCTTGTCACAATATCCAACCACTGTCTTCTGGCCTTGTGACATGTCTGCTGTAAGTCTTAGGGATGCTCCTTTGAATGTAATTTCCCTTTTTGATCTTGCTGCTTTCAGTATTCTATCCCTATCTATGGGATTTGTCATTGTAACGAGGATGTGTCTTGGTGTGTTTTTCTTTGGGTCTCTTTTAGCTGGTATTCTTCGGGCATGCAGTATTTGATTGCATGTAGGCTTTAACTCTGGGAGTATCTCTTTGATGATGTCTTTGACAGTTGATTCTTCTTGGAGATCTCCTTCCTGGGTTTCTGGGACTCCAATGATTCTTATGTTGTTTCTGTTGAGTTTATCAAAGACTTCTATTTTCATCTCTTCGCATGCCTTGAGTACATTTTCCATTGCCTGTTCGTTTGTCTTAATGTTCTTTTCCAATTTCTTCTGTTGTGTTGAGCTTTTCTGCATCTCATCTTCCAGTACTCCGATTCTCTCCTCAGCTGCTGATACCCTGTTGGCGAGGCTATCCATTGTGGTTTTCAGTTGAGCAACCGTATTTTTCAGATCTGTTATTTCAGTTTGGAGTTTTCTGATTTCTGTTTTTGTGTTCTCTTCAGATCGATCTATGCTCTTTTTGAGGTCTACAAACATATTCCATATTTCTACTCTAAACTCCTTATCTGAAAGGTTAATCAGGTGGTTGTAATTTATTAGATCAACCGAGCTTTCGTCTTCATTCTCTATGGATGGTGTTTGCCTGCGAGTTTTCCCCATTGTCACGCTTGTAGTGTGGTTTTTCCTGCGTGTTGTGGTGGGGTTCATTGATTAGGAAGAGTTCGCGGCTGCAAAGGGAAGCGAAGCGGCTGAGCGCTTCTGTTGCCTCTAGTTGCAAGTCCTCAGAGTGAACAAAGGCAGGGCAAGGTAGAGCGATCCCGCAGCCCCAGAATGCAGCTGCTCACCAGCTTCAAAATGCAGTTTTTTAGGGGTGCACTCCCTAGGCCCCTGAGGAAACCTTCGGAAGTTCAGAAGCACAGTTTCAGGCAGACAGAGATAGGAGTTTTCCCCGAAGTCCTCAGAGTAAACAAAGGCAGGGCAGGGCAAAGCGATTCCGCGGCCCCACAATGCAGGCACTCACCAGCTTCAGAATGCAGTGTTTTTGGGGGTGCGCTCCCTAGGCCCCTGAGGAAACCTTCGGAAGTTCAGAAGCACAGTTTCAGGCAGACAGAGATAGGAGTTTTCCCCGAAGTCCTCAGAGTAAACAAAGGCAGGGCAGGGCAAAGCGATTCCGCGGCCCCACAATGCAGGCACTCACCAGCTTCAGAATGCAGTGTTTTTGGGGGTGCGCTCCCTAGGCCCCTGAGGAAACCTTCGGAAGTTCAGAAGCACAGTTTCAGGCAGACAGAGATAGGAGTTTTCCCCGAAGTCCTCAGAGTGAACAAAGGCAGGGCAGGGCAAAGCGATTCCGCGGCCCCACAATGCAGGCACTCACCAGCTTCAAAATGCAGTGTTTTTGGGGGTGCGCTCCCTAGGCCCCTGAGGAAACCTTCGGAAGTTCAGAAGCACAGTTTCAGGCAGACAGAGATAGGAGTTTTCCCCGAAGTCCTCAGAGTAAACAAAGGCAGGGCAGGGCAAAGCGATTCCGCGGCCCCACAATGCAGGCACTCACCAGCTTCAGAATGCCCAACATATATATATTTCAATATAATGTTTCATTATTCTTCAGGGTATTTTGAGTTATTCTGGACGGGATACTCAGGGGTTATTCCTGGCTCTGCGTTTGGGAATCTCTCCTGGTGGGGGCACAGGGGACCATATGGGATGCTGCGATCAGACCTAGGTCAATTTCATGTAAGGCAAGTGATCTACCTACTCTGCTATCCCTGACCCCTCATCATCCAGTTTTGACAGAGAAGGGAAAAGTACAAACTTACTGCAAAGGGGTCGGCCTGTTCCCAGGAAATCGGTGCTCCCCAAGATGCTGGCCTCATCTTCTCAGGCAGTGATTCTGGCACAGCAACAAGGATGAAACAAATGTCTAGCAAAGCTATGGCTGTAGCCAAAACCACCACTAAGTTGTCCCCATAAACTCTTCCAAGGTAGGCTCCAATTGCAGGGCTGGTTACCAAACTTGCAGCAAATGTTGCTGAGACCTGAAAGAAATCATATCGTGAATGGAAGAGCTCAGTTGGGTCCTTGACTTCAATAAACAGAACTCTCAGTCTCGACACATCCTGGACTTATTTTTGGAGTGAGTTAAGGATACCCTCACTCCATCTTCATGTAGTTCTGGACACCCTGTCAGCCCCCAAAGGCAATTAGCATGCCTGCATTTGGCCATCTCTATTCTCAAAAGGAATGTATATACCAAACCATGAAAAATTACAGGTAGCTGAAAATGGCAATCTTGGGAGAAGAGAGCAAGCCTTGACCTGCCCTGCAAAAGCAACACTAGTTGCACCCTCCACCCACAACTGCCATTTTGCCAATGGCCCACTTCACCAAATCAATCACAATTCTCTGCAGAGGTCAAACTAACTAAATCTCCATACTGTAAGGCCATTAAATATTTAATTTACCAAGACAGTGTTCAGCAAACAACTGCTAATAGTCCAAATCTAGGTAAATGGTTCTGACATTTTTAGAGATGTGAAATCATGTAAGCATAACTATATATGGGAGAATATAAGGGACAGAAAGTCATGGAAAAGGTTTACTGATTCCTATGCCAGCTATTGCATTTCAGGTTACACACTAAATACAATATTTTTACACACAATATATTATGTTTGAAATTTTGCTAAAATTAACTTCCACATAGTAAAAACAGTCCAGGGTATTCTCAAACTAAAATGTGACTAATCAATTCTCCTTAAATGAAAGTAACAAAAAAACATCTGCGTTTGTGTTAATTTGGATAATTTTATTATGAAATATATTTATGGAAAATTAAGACCTTGCAATACTTACACTCGCTGTAATATGCACTAATTAGAAAACAAGGTATCTTTTATCAGACAAAAAGGTGTAAAGTAAATATATTTACCAGTCCATAAGCCATACTTCTTTCATGTTCTTGGGTTATATCTGCTACATATGCAAATACCACAGAGAAAGTCACTGCAAAAACTCCAGAAACAGAAATGACAGCAAAGTACCACCTGGGGATTAAAAGGTAATTGAGAAGATATAGTCAACAATTACCATTATACCATAATTCTTTATCTCTACAGTGAGCTAAATAGGTCATCTGATTCAGATGACTAAAATATTTTATAAATCAATTCTATAAAACATAATCACAGATATCAGAAAAATACAGGATAGAAGAGGCCTTTTGATAGCAACTAAGACACGATGTACAAATAGCACAAATTAGACAATGTAAGCAAGGTCAACTGTTTAATCAACTATTGAATTATTAGTGGCTTAGTTTTTTTGGCTTCAACTGAAAAATATAGCAATTAGAAGTCTGATTTATTAAGTACTAGTTTTTACCACAGTAAAAAAAAAAAAAAGAACAAAACTCATTAACTAAACTAAGGCCTAAGCTATTTCACATTTATTTCAAGCCTGAATAAAGAAACAAGGTGCTTCTACTTATAGATCATATTTGATTCTTTAGTCTATTCCCGCCCTTTGTGATGCTGGTAGCCCTCACATATACAAGGCAAATACTCTACCACCTGGCCCTTCTGCTCCTTAAATGTTGGCAAAACAGCTCAGCCTTTACATTAACAAAAAGTGCTTCTAAACACCACAGTATTGGTAATACAGCTTTAAATTTCTGGGCAACTTCATTTGTTTGATGCTGACATTCCTACTGGAACACAACAATTTAATAGAATGGACAGCTAACACCAAGAGCTTACTACTAAATCTTCTGTTATTATATTAATTACTTCATTGGAGATATAACAATTTTCTTTTTTCTTTTTTCTTTTTTTTTTGGTTTTTGGGCCACACCTGTTTGACACTCAGGGGTTACTCCTGGCTAAGCGCTCAGAAATCACCCCTGGCTTGGGGGGACCATATGGGATGCCGAACTGCAGTCCTTCCTTGGCTAGTGCTTGCAAGTCAGACACCTTACCTCTAGCGCCACCTCTCCGGCCCCTTGATATAACAATTTTCATAAATGTGCTTGTGACTGTAGTTTTTCTTTTCCTAAACTTTTCCTTTTAAATAACTACTCTCATTTACCTGAAAACAAATGTAATATGGTCAACTATCCTGCATTTTCTTTAAATTAAAAAATAAACTGGGGCTGGAGAGATAGTATGGAGGTAAGGTGTTTGCCTCTCATGCAGAAGGTCGGTTGTTCAAATCCTGACATCATATATGGTCCCCTGAGCCTGCCAGGAGTAAGTTCTGAGCCAGGAGTAATCCCTGAGTGCTGCCGAGTGTGACCCAAAACCCAAACAGAAAACAAAAAACAAAAACTGCGGGGTCATTTTCATGAATAAAATGAGAGATTACTTTATATTCTGCTATCTAAAAATCTGTATTTCCCTATATATAATTTCGAAAAACCTGGCAGGGCTTAAGAAATTTCTATTAAAATGCTGATTTAGTTTTTCAAAACAAGTATAATCATAATAAAGTCACCAGATACCATTGAACCAGGGCTTTACAACTTAACGAAATTTCTAATACATTACCTTCTGCTTTGTTCACTGCTTTGAGTATTTGTTAAAGATTTCATTTGTATCTTTAGCTCTCATCAAGGGTTTAGGTTTTAAGATTTTAGCCCAGTGGTCCTCAAACTACAACCCATGGGCCACATATTGTATTCGTTTCCATTTTGTTTCTTCACTTCCAAATAAAATATACATGGTGTGCAGAGGAATTTGCTCATAGTTTTTGTTTTTACTATAGTCTGGCCCTCCAACAGTCTGAGGGACAGTGAACTGGCCCTCCTACACACACCCCCTTTTAAAAAGCTTAAGGACCACTGGTTTACCCTATCAAAATCCATGGACATTCTTTTTTTTTTTTTTTTTTTGGTTTTTGGGCCACACCCGGCAGTGCTCAGGGGTTACTCCTGGCTGTCTGCTCAGAAATAGCTCCTGGCAGGCATGGGGGACCATATGGGACACCGGGATTCGAACCAACCACCTTTGGTCCTGGATCGGCTGCTTGCAAGGCAAACGCCGCTGTGCTATCTCTCCGGGCCCATCCATGGACATTCTTAGAATCACCATGGAAATAAAAGTCTGCCTACAATACTGAATTACTAAAGTTAATATGCAGTGGAATAAAACATCAGCCAGAGAATTAATAAATATGAAACCACACTGGGAGTTATTACCCTGCAAAAATAATTTTTTTTTTGTTTTTTTTGTTTTTGGGCCACACCCTGTGACGCTCAGGGGTTACTCCTGGCTATGCGCTCAGAGGTCACTCCTGGCTTGGGGGACCATATGGGACGCCGGGGGATCGAACCGAGGTCCGTCCTAGGCTAGCGCAGGCAAGGCAGGCACCTTACCTCCAGCGCCACCGCCCGGCCCCAAAAATAATTTTCTTGGTGAGCTTTCCTTCCCCCTTCCTCTTTGTGAAAATAATCTTGGTTTTTACTCAGTGGCCATGAGACCAGTCTTTAGCAAACTAGATGAAGAATATGTCTGATACCTGACTCAACAGACACAGGCAGATGTTGGATGGGACTTCATTCCCCAGTCTCCTCAGAGGCAAGCAATATGCTTTCATCTCCAATGACTGAAATGCTACATGATCACATGCCTAAAGATGATGTGTGTGTGTGTGTGTGTGTGTGTGTGTGTGTGTGTGTGTGTGTGTGTCTGAAATGCTACATGATCACATGCCTAAAGATGATGTTGGTGTGTGTGTGTGTGTGTGTTTGCTTGTTTTTTGGGCCACACCAAGCGGCATTCAGGGGTTACTCCTGGCTCTATGCTCAAAAATCGCTCCTGGCAGTCTCAGGGGAACCATATAGGATGCCAGGAATTGAATCTGGGTTTGTGCTGGATTGCTGGCAGTGTGCAAAACAAACGGCCTACCGCTGTGCTATCACTCTGGCATCCTAAAGAGCCATCTTATACAGAAGCTGAGAGAAGAGGGTGGAAGAGCAAAGACTGAGTAAAAGTCTGGTTCCCTGGAAATGTGTTAACTCTGGATCGCTCAACTCCAACTTTCTTTCATTAGAGACAGATTAAATTCCCTTGATTTTAAGTATTATTTGGGGATCAAATGATACTTAAAGTATACTTACTTAGGGTCTTGCTCCCATGTGCATAGCAGTCAGCAAGATGAGATTGGGTGGTTGGGGTAAGGTTAACAAGCGTACTGTCTCCCTTTAAAGAACTAGGGATCCTCACTCAACATCTGTTCACTAAAAGTTTAACCCCATTTAAAACATTGTTTAAAAGTTAGACTGTAAAACACCAAAAGTGTATATGCTTCCTGAAAATAGCATCTAGATCTAAAATCTTTATCAACTATGGATTAGTTTCTCATGGCCTACGTATCCATGCGAAAGATCAGATTATTAGAAGAAAAAAATTAAAGCCTAGACAGGATATCGTAAACTAAGAAAATATTCAGAAAACAATCAGCGGGAAGTGATGTTTAGCAGCTATAAATTGGGCACTGTACATACCATGGGCTGATCTTCATTAAAGGAATTGGGGCACATGTGAAAAATACTGTTAGCAGCAAGAAGGATTTTCGGCCCCAAACATCAGAAAGAGCACCAATAAGTGGGGCACTGAGGAATGATAACAAACCCTAAAATGGAAGAAAAAATATAGGTGTAAAAAATAAAACACTTTACTACCACCAAAGAACTTTAAAGACATTTCTAAAGTAAGCACAGACAGCACTACAATTTAGGTAAGCAACTCTTCTTTTCTAGCTGTAATTTCAAATTCCTTAAAATTGTCTAAAATAGGGTTCTGTGCATTAAATATGAAGTGTGTTTTTTTTTTTTTTTTTGGTTTTTGGGCCACAACCGGTGACGCTATGTGCTCAGCAGTCGCTCCTGGCTTGGGGGACCATATGGGACGCTGGGAGATCGAACTGTGGTCCGTCCTAGGCTAGCGCTGGCAAGGCAGACACCTTACCTCTAGTGCCACTGTGCTGGCCCCAAATATGAAGTGTTTTAATGAATTCTCAACCACTCCAACTCCACAGTAGCAATAGTAGAAAACACATATCTAGTAACATAGCATATCTATTAACATCCACAGGCTAGTTCTATTTCTAAAACTTCATCAAAAGGAATCAAGATCATGCAGAACAATCAAGATTTCACCATACTGATACAGCTTTTTACATTTACATTTTTACATTGTATAGTCCAGCACAAACTGTGGTCAGAGTTTAGCAGCGCCATGCTTGGCAGTTCTGAGGTGGGTGTGGGAGAAATGCCAGGCTAGGAACTGTGCTCAAGGCCTCACAAGTTCTATGTCACACAGACCTATTGATATATTTTTTAAAAGTTATTTTCTCTTCAATATATACTGTTAATTGACAAAAGAATTAAAAATCTGTTATGTGGTTTACTGTTACAAATGATGTGGCTATACTGAGTTATATCAATGAACTGGCCATCTAGAGTGGCCAGAGCAATCATACTGGGGTTAAGGACTTGCCTTGACTGTAGCCGATTCTGGTTTGAATCCTTGCACTGCATATTTAGTATCAAGTACCGCTAAGGACCACTCCTGAGTACAGAGCTTACAAATAACCCCTAAGTACCACTAGCTGTGGCTCCAATACCCCACAAAATTTAAAACCCAGTTCTTTTTATTTTTTTTATTTATTTTTTATTTTTTTTATTTTTTGGTTTTTGGGCCACACCCTGTGACGCTCAGGGGTTACTCCTGGCTATGCGCTCAGAAGTTGCTCCTGGCTTCTTGGGGGACCATATGGGACGCCGGGGGATCGAACCGCGGTCCGTCCTAGGCTAGCGCAGGCAAGGCAGGCACCTTACCTCCAGCGCCACCGCCCGGCCCCCCCAGTTCTTTTTAAAAGTATTAAACAATTCTTCAGCTATATTCTAATAAATGGATTAGTCAAGCCATTTTATAATTCATGAATCAATATAATGGCAAATTTACATATATATATATGCAGATGGACATGTGTGTGTACTTGTGTAGAAGTATATGTAGAATTATGAGCTCACCTTTACACCTTGAATTAGGCCATTCATCAAAAATGTATGTTTAGGGAAGGTTTCATGTAGTACCTAAAGAATAAAACAAAAACATCTCATGTTGAATTTCATTCTTAGTATAATTTCTACAGTTTCATTTTAAAGCATTCCTTTAAAATACAACTAACTTAATATAAATTTTCATTTTTATATGCATAGTATGAATTAATTACCAAATGTTTAGCATTTATTATGTCACAAAAGCAAGCAATTGGGCACTTTTCATATTCCTATTAGAAAATTGACATAGGTCAAACAGCTTGTCCAAACATAACTACTAAGAGGTAAAAACTAAGACTGAATACAAGACGCTCATTTTCAAGGTCCATTATCTATTTTTGGAGGGGGATGGAGGAGGTTATTGGGGCTCCAAAAGTCGATGCTCAGGAGTACTCCTGCCTCTGCAGTCAGGAATCATTCCTGGTGGTGCTCAGAGGACCATATGGGATGCAGGGAATCAAACCCAAGTTGGCAGCATACAAGTTAAGTGCCCTACCCACTGTGCTATCTCTGACATCATCAAAACCCAGACTTTTAATTACTTGGCACTTCTGTTTCTCACTGTAGCTTAGAATTCTTTTATAAATAGGTATGTTATTTAGGATAAGAGACAGAACATTTTAATTCCAAAAAGCAGTCTAGAAAAATTTTGTGAATTAAGAAAAAAATATCAGGGCCGGAGAGATAGCATGGAGGTAAAATGTTTGCCTTGCATGCAGAAGGTCAATGGTTCAAATCCCAGCATCCCATATGGTCTCCTGAGCCTGCCAGGAGCGATTTCTGAGCACTGCTGGGTGTGACCCAAAAATCAAAAACCAAAAATAATAATAATAATAAAAATATATATATATAGTTACCTATGAAAAATAGGTTATTCATGCAAATTAAATTAATATCACAAAATTTGAAAACATCACATTTCTACAAAGAAGCACAGATAAAGTAAGATAAACAAAACCCATGGTTGACTTTTTAGTAAGTCCTGAGCTGGAGAGAGTATAGGGGCTAAGGCAATCACCCTGAGCAGTGACTCCTGAGCAGAAAACAAGGGATAAACCCTGAGCACCCTCCAAAACAAAACAATGAAAAAAAAAATACAGGTAAACCAACTAATATATTTATTTTTAATTTTTATTTTTTTGGTTTTTGGGCCACACCCTGTGAAGTTCAGGGAGTGTTACTCCTGGCTAGCATTCAGAAATTGCTGCTAGTTGGGGGACCATATGGGATACTGGGGATTGAACTGAGGTCCATCCTAGGGCAGCCATGTGCAAGGCAAATGCCCTACTGCTGTACCACTGCTCAGGCCCCCTAATATAAAGATTTTTATCTGTGGGGCTGGGAAGGTGGCGCTAGAGGTAAGGTGTCTGCCTTACAAGCGCGCCAAGGAACGAACCGACCGCGGTTCGATCCCCCGGCGTCCCATATGGTCCCCCCAAGCCAGGGGCGATTTCTGAGCACATAGCCAGGAGTAACCACTGAGAGTCAAACGGGTGTGGCCCAAAAACCAAAAAAAAAAAAAAAAAAAGATTTTTATCTGTGAGGTACCGTTAGTATTGATTTTAGGCTTAAACAGGAGCCAAAGTATACCCGCTAGGAGTGATTCTGAAGTGACCAGCCAGGGGTAAGCATTGCTGGGTGTGCCCCTCCCCCCAAAAATACATATCCCAGTAAAATTTATAAAGAACTTTACATTTTTTTATAATATAATTTTATTTTGATCATAGTGGCTTACATATTGTTGACAATAATATTTTAGGTACATATTTACATAAAATCAGGAGGGATTCCCATCCATCACCGAATTGTTCTCCCTACCCGTCCGTTTTTGTCTTTCCTCCCATTTCTTCTTCCCTCACCCCCAGGGCGGCTAGAATATGTGGTCCCCTCTGTATCTAACCTATTACTTAGTAGTCTTGCACCTGTTTGGTCTTGAGGCCTCCCTTATTTCCCCCTCTAACTGGAGGCAAGACCAGCTATTTCAAGTTACGTGGTTTTGCCTGAAAAAGAAAAAAGTAATAAATTGGGGTAAGAGTCTAATACCCCGAAAATGGGCGGAATCAGAACTTTACATTTTATTTTTTTTTTTTTTTTTTTTTTTGGTTTTTGGGCCACACCCGGCGGTGCTCAGGGGTTACTCCTGGCTGTCTGCTCAGAAATAGCTCCTGGCAGGCACGGGGGACCATATGGGACACCGGGATTCGAACCAACCACCTTTGGTCCTGGATCGGCTGCTTGCAAGGCAAACACCGCTGTGCTATCTCTCCGGGCCCCGGAACTTTACATTTTAAGAATAAATAATTATGGGGCCGGGCGGTGGCGCTAAAGGTAAGGTGCCTGCCTTGCCTGCGCTAGCCTTGGACGGACCGCGGTTCGATCCCCCGGTGTCCCATATGGTCCCCCAAGCCAGGAGCAACTTCTGAGCGCATAGCCAGGAGTAACCCCTGAGCATTACCGGGTGTGGTCCAAAAACCAAAAAAAAAAAAAAGAATAAATAATTATTAAATGCATCAGAATTAGCTAATAGCAAAGGATGAATACCACATATATAGAAGAGATGCACGGGGAATTTAGTAGAGGACCCTAAAACATAGGCTTTGCATCTCCCAGCTTGAACCACCAAACACTGTCTTACTAGTTGAGACCAGTTCTTTCAAAATATTTGAGGGCATTTCTTACTATGGTATATCCTTATAGAAAGATTACTAATTGGCCATCACTACAAATCAACAACCGTACAAGTCCTAACTTGTCCATCTCAGTGTTAGACTTCGGTTCTCAAAAATATCTGCCAGTACGCGTCTCTGCATTGGACCAGTTCCATAGACTCAACTGTTCTCAAAGTTATGCAAAATTATTGGCACACCAGTCACACAGTTGAAAGCTGGTAATCTTACCTGCTGCACTTTATCACCCCTAACTGCAGCTTCACCAATGGCCCTGCTTCACCACTCCTCTAAGGCTCGATGCATAGACATCAATCTAACCAAATGCCTTTGGGCTGATATAACCAGGACTTTTTGGGAGTAAGTGAGGGCCTATCTCTGACCTTCTCAAACTTTAGGAAGACCTGGCAGCCAAAAACATACCCTACAAAAACCACAGTATTAGCTCCAATGTTTGGAATTCCTGAACCAGGACAACTCCAATTTTTTGAATACTGTCATCCCCATAGGAACACACCAATCTAGACTCCAATGTGTATCTGAAGCCACCTAAGGTTCAGAAAAGAAAGAAGTAACAGAATGTTCAGCTAGCAACAAGAGCTTACTAAACCTTCTGACAATGACTTAATGACCTCACTGGAGAGACAATAAAATTTTCATTAATTTGTTTGTTGCTATACTCTTTTTATTCTTTTTTTTTTCTCTTTCTTCATATTTTCCTTTTTTTTTTTTAATTTTTTTCTTTTTCCCTTTATTTTTTTAGTAATTTATCTCCCACTTACCTGGAAACAAATATATTCTGATCAAATATGTCAACCAAATGACATATGCTCTTTAAATAAATAAAAAAAAAATCCGCCAGTACAAAATTAGTTTTTGTAGTTAGATGCTGGTGGAGACTTCTCCAACCTCCACTCCACACACAGCACAGACTCTGTTCTTGTTCTTTGTGTACTATGAGAACACAGTGTTCTATAAGCTCAATGAATATCAAACAAAAACAGCAGCCACATAAATAAAAAATTCTTTAACTTCACTTATATTGAAAAAAATAAGACCAGCAATTAGAAAAAAACGCAATCATTATAAAATGGGTTCTTAAGATTGTTAACAAATAAATCAAAAGATTATTTGGCAATTTCAAATGCTGAAAGGGGCCAGAGCAGTAGCACAGTGGTAAGGTATTTGCCTTGCACATTGTGACCCAGGAAGAACCCGGGTTCGATTCCTGGCATCCCCTATGATCCTCCCCAGTCTGCCAGTGGCGATTTCTGAGAGCAGAACCAGGAGTAACTTCTGAGTACCACCATGTGTGGCTCAAAAACCAAAAAACAATCAAATTCTGAAACAAATTCTAATTATTTGAGTGTTCTAGATGGGAATTGTCTTAAAATACAAAGGATCTAATTTTATTCATTTTTCCTTTATCTTTTTTTTAAATAAATGTAAGAGCTTTGATTCTTTAACAGGCATCCCTTACAGTAACATTCAAAACACAAAAGACAAAAATAAAATGTTTAGAGGTTAGCAACTTTTAGAAAGAGGGCAACTTGCTACATTTCCTATCCTTGTTCTACCATGAAACTCACCTGTCCCCACACCAAACCACAAAGGTGGGAATGGGGGACACAGAGGAGTCCTAAAAAAAATTGGACTGGAGCCGGTGAGATAGCATGGAGGTAGAGTGTTTGCCTTGCATGCAGAAGGACAGTGGTTCAAATCCTGGCATCCCATATGATCCCCGGAGCCTGCCAGGAGCGATTTCTGAGAGTAGAGCTAGGAGTAACCCCTGAGCACTGCCGGGTGTGACCCAAAAAAACAAACTAACAAACAAAAAATTCATTACACTAATTCTTGGGCCAGAGCCATATAGTACAGTAGATAGGGAGCATGCCTGGTACACAGCTGAAGTGAGTTTTATCCATAGCACCCCAGATGGTCTCTCTCTAGATTGCCAAAAGCGATTCCTGAGTATAGAGCCAAGAGTAAGCCCTGAGCTTACTCACACTGGGTGTGACCACCCTCTCCCATAATGAGATACAACAAAATATGTTCACAGTTGATGAAAACTTTGATAGCCTTAAAAACCCCATATTGTTCAATGCTTATAGGATACAATATATATTTTAAAAATAAAAATATATGGGATTATAGAGATAGCATAGTGGTTAAGGTATTTGTCTTGCATATGACTAACTCTAATTTGATTCCCAGCATCATATGACACCCTGACCTATATACATATATATATATATACACATATCAGAAATGACCTGAGTGCAGAACCAGGAGTAAAAGCCCTGAGCTCAACAGAGTGTGATTTTTTCTGTGCTAAAAATAAAATAAAAATAGTGTTATGGACTATGTAGAGGGGTATAAGGAATATAGACTTATAATTTCCTTATATTTCAATCACTTGCTGCTTCAGTGTCCTGGGGATAGCAATCTCTACACTTAGATACCATCTGATCTCTACAACTCAATAATGTCTTGCATAGGATATTTCCTTCTCATCACACAGAAGAAAAATGTGTATCATAAAATCGTAATGATGTAAAAAAATGTGTTCATCAGATGAGACAAGAATTAGAATATAGGGGCCGGAGAGATAGCATGGAGGTAAGGCATTTGCCTTGCATGCAGAAGGTTGATGATTTGAATCCTGGCATCCCATATGGTCCTCTGAGCCTGCCAGGAGTGATTTCTGAGCGTAGAGGCAGGAGTAACTCAGGTGCAGCCGGGTGTGACCCAAAAACAAAAACAAAAACAAGTAAAAATAAAACTGAAGCTAATTTTAAAAAATTTGGTGTTTGCCTCACATGCAGTCAGTCCCAGTTGAATGCCCAGAACTGCTGGAACAGAGGCAGAAGTAGCCTCTGAGGGTGGCTCAACTCACCATCCCAACTCACCAAATTAATAATTTTTCTTTTCTAAAAAGAGATTTGATTTTAAAATAACCAAGTGAAGAACTATAAAAAATCATGATTGACCATTCTCTTAGTCAGTAATAATTGGCCAATCACCTTGCCATTTTAAAAGGCCATGTATAAAGAACAACACAAAAATTAGAATTAGGAGTAACTTCAAGACAACCACGGGAGGGGGGGGGGATAGGGGAAATCTTGCTATAAATCAAACACTTACTAATGAAAAAAAACAAAAACAAAAACAAAAAAACCAATTACTAATGATATTATAGCAATTGTTCTAAGAAATGTAGCCATGCTGGGAAAAAAGAGAAAATAAACAGAAGTGCCCCCAACACAGCATTCTTTATTTTTCTAACTAAAACGTAATTTAATTTAGTTGGGTTTTTTTGTTTGTTTGTTTCTTGTTTTGTTTTTTGTTTTTGGGCTACACCCAGCGGCACTTCGGGGATACTCCTGGCAGGCTTGAGGAACTATATCTAATGCCAGGAATGGAACTAAGTCCATGCCGGGTCAGCTGTGTGCAAGGCAAACAACCCCTACCACAGGCGCTATTGCTCTGGCCCCTTAATTTAAGTATTAAGAAAAAAAAAAATGCAGAGCTCCATGGATGAGAATGGGGCATGGTTTAGCCACAACCAATGGTGCTCAGGGGCTATTCCTGACAATGTGCTTGAAAATGCTCCCAAGACAGGGCAGAAGAGATAGCATGGAGGTAAGGTGTTTGCCTTACATGTAGAAGAATGGTGATTCGAATCCCGGCATCCCAAACGGTCCCCTGAGCCTGCTAGGAGCGATTTCTGAGCGTAGAGACAGGAGGAACCCCTGAGCGCTGCCGAGTGTGACCCAAAAACCAAAAACCAAAAAAAGAAATAAGTAAGAAAAAAAGAAAAAAGAGAAAATGTTCCCAAGACGTGCTCAGTGAAAAGTACTTATGCCGGGAATTTGAACTGTGGTCAACTGCAAGCAAAGCAAGCACCTTAACCTCTGTACTATCTCTCCAGCAGCTCCATATTTTAATAACAACAGTTCAAATACTAATATTGTGTTTTACTATCACACAAGCTGCTTAGCTTTTCACAACATCAACTTTTCATCTGCATTATAGTTTTGAGGATTAAAAAGAATAATATTTTAAGGTATTTAAAACTGCTTGGAGCAATCAACTTAATGAACTACTAGCACGAATCTCAAACACTTTGAATAGAGACAGTAATTCATTAGACACATTCATGTGTGAAATTAGTGGTGGGTTATACAATACACTGGAACATTATGAAAGGAAATATAAAGATGCGGTTCACATTGTTAATCACATTACCTTAGTAGCCCGGACATCAGTTTCAACTCTCCATTTGGGTTAACAAAGGCAGAAAATCTGTATGATAATTTTGAAATATTGGCACAGAAAGTATTTAACTTATTTTAAAAAACAAGTGTTTAGGGCCGGGCAGTGGTGCTAGAGGTAAGGTGCCTGTCTTGCCTGCGCTAGCCTTGGACGGACCGCGGTTCGATCCCCGGGCTTCCCATATGGTCCCCCAAGCCAGGAGCGACTTCTGAGCGCATAGCCAGGAGTAACCCCTGAGCGTCACCGGGTGTGGCCCAAAAAACAAAAAAACAAAACAAAAACAAACAAACAAAAAAAAAACAAGTGTTTAAAAGTCCACACTATTTATTTTGAAATATTTTTGTAAAACTGATAACCTGTTACAAGTAAATGAGCTGTTGCCATCTGCATCCAAAGGAAGTAAGTTTCTTTTAAAACAGACACAAATTAGGGGTTGGAGTGATAGCACAGTGGTAGGGTGTTTGCCTTGCACCTGGACGACCCAGGACAGACCCAGGTTTGATCCCCGGCATCACATATGGTCCCCTGACCCTGCCAGGAGTGAATTCTGAGTGCAGAGCCAGGAGTAACCCCCGAGTGCCACTGGGTATGGCTCCAAACCAACCAACCAACCAACCAACCAACCAACCAACCAACCAACCAACCAACCAACCAAAAAAGCAAGTCAGCAGTCCTGTAAGAAACTAGTAGAATTATTTGAACTTGTAATACATGGTTTACTGAAAAAAAAAAAAAAAAGAACTATTGTTTGAGATTATCTTATGAATTTTGTTTTAAAAGCTTATAAAGATATATTTAGGGTAATTATTACACATTCATAGTTCACATAAACAGTATGCATGCATAAGGCAAAAATAGAAACACAATCTGTTAGACTTGTTCAATATATTTATATAATATAATTCAATATTTTTATATACCCCTTCATATAGCAGTTCATGAAAAATAAATGGAAGTACACCCATTTAAAACTTTTCTGAGAACTTGCTAAACTACACATTTATCCTAAGTGAACATTTCAAGACAGAGACATTTATGTTTACTTTTTCATTTCATCACGCTCACCATTTACACCAACTGGGAAACTAGTCATTACTTGAGCCAGTAATCAGGCAGGGAGATTTTTTTCTAAGATTTCAAACATAGGAGTATTCCAATAAAAATCAGCAAGTGTTCCCCCGAGCCTTCCGGGGGCGATTTCTGAGCATAGAGCCAGGAGTAACCCCTGAGCGCTGCTGGGTGTGACCCAAAAACCAAAAAGAAAAAGAAAAAAAAAAAAAAGAAAATTCAGCAAGTGTATGATGATATCAAAATTATTTTCTCGGGGCCAGAGCCATGGCGCAAGTGATAAGGCATCTGCCTTGCGCATGCTAGCCTACGAAGGACCTTGATTCGATCCCCTGGTGTCCCATATGGTCCCCCAAGCCAGGAGTGATTTCTGAGCACATAGACAGGGGTAATCCCTGGGGGTCATCGGGTGTGATCCAGAAACAAAAAAAAAGACAAAAAACAATAAAAACTACCTATTTTCTCACATGGAAAATGAAAAATCTTAGCCTAAGTTAAAAGAACTGCACATAAAATAAGAATGTTGAGTGATTGGAACTAGGGGCATCATCTTTCATTCACCTATCAGCTTATGAATTTTTATATTCTATCTAAGCACAGTGGTTATTGTGCCCTTGTTTTAAATACATTTGCAAGAATCACAAGATTTATCACATGAAACATTAGTCTGAGTGTCCCTTCATAAACTCAAAGTAAAGGAGAAGAAAAGGTCAGGAAAAAAAAAGCTCAACAAAAACAGGAAAATACAATAAAGAAAGGCTGACAATACTGGTAGGAGTCTTATCAGGAGACGAAAGGGATTTCTTATCCCATAAAACTATAAAAGATCTTAAAGCCAGAGATAAGTAAAGATTACTTACCACCAAGGTAGGCGCTGTCAACAATCCCCAGGCAAAAAATTCCAAAAAGATGACTATAACCGCATGATAAACACTAGGAGAGCCTATTCCTTGAGGCTAAAGAAAAAAGAAAAAAAAAAAGTTTTTAAATGAATGGTGAATTCTAAAATCACTAACAATGACAGTAATAGTAAATGTTCAGTGAAAAATATATAATATTGAACATTATGTCAAACAGCTGAACACTAATACAGGAACAAGGAAATTAATGCATACTTTGTAAAAGAAAATGCACTTGGAAGACAGAGACCAGAGTGGGGGAGGAAGACACAATCAAAACAAGCAGACTTTGGGGAAGAAGCTGCAACAAGAGTTTTGACAAGAACAAGTAGGGCGAGGTGAGTGGGCATGAAAGCAGCAGCCTGCACAGAGGTTTGTATGCAGGGAGCATCAGAGAACTCAGAAATACAGGTTGCAGTTGTACTATGAACAGAGGTTCTCAAACTTATTTGGCCTACCTTCCGGGGGGGGGGGGGGGGGAGTTACTCACTGCCTTCCTGGAAGTCTACTTTCTTGAAAATTAAAAATAAAATGAGAGGGCCCGGAGAGATAGCACAGCGGCGTTTGCCTTGCAAGCAGCCGATCCAGCACCAAAGGTGGTTGGTTCGAATCCCGGTGTCCCATAGGGTCCCCCGTGCCTGCCAGGAGCTATTTCTGAGCAGACAGCCAGGAGTCACCCCTGAGCACCGCCGGGTGTGGCCCAAAAACCAAAAAAAAAAAAAAAAAATTAAATAAATAAATAAATAAAATAAAAAAAATAAAATGAGAAAAAAGAAAAGAGGGGCCGGAGAGATATCATGGAGATATGACGTTTGCCTTGTATGCAGAAGGTGGTCAGTTCAAATCCCAGCATCCCATATGGTCCCCCAAGACTGCCAGGAGTGATTTCTGAGCATAGAGCCAGGAGTAACACCCGAGCGATGCTGGGTGTGGCCCTAACACCAAAAACCAAACAAACAAACAAAAAAGAAAAATATTGCCCTCTCTCCTTTTTAGACCAAATGTGGTCTACAAGTATCCATACTGTTCTATATCAGCAGACTACCCCTCTACCACTGTCCCAAAATCTCTTTTCCCTCTATCTGCTCTTGAAGCTTTAGTTCATTTTATCAGTATCAGTTTGTTTCCAACAGAGACTGTCTAGCCCTTTGCTTTGTCTTAATACTCATGTATGTATGTATGAAAAATTACTGTTTATCTTTCCTCTTTTTAAAATGTTACTTTATTTATATTTGGGGGCACATCTAGAAGTATTCCGTGGTTACTCCTGGCTCCCAACTTAGCAATTATTCCTGGTAGTGTTCAGGGAGCCATATGGGATGCCAGGAATCACTGGGTGGCTGTGTGCAATGCAAATGCCCTATCCACTGTACTATCACTTCAGCTAACTTTTTTTCATTTGTTTTAAGTGTTTGGACCACATCTGATGATGATTTACTTCTGGATCTGCATTCAGATAGGATGCCAAGGATCGAACTCAAATGCTCTTTCACACACTGAACTATCACATCAGCCCTTATTTCTAATAGTGACAATAAATTGATGGAAAAGCAAATGGTCTATTAAGTCAATTTCACTAACCCTATAATAGAAGTAGAGTTGAATTTTGCTATGGATAACTTAAATCAACATGTTGCAGCATCACACTTAAGTTTTAAAGTATATTTAATTGTCTAACTTGGAAATTATTAAGTTTGGGTTTATCTACATGCTAAAATAGTACTAAATTTATTTTATATAATTCTCATTAGTTATAATGCATAATCATCATTGAAAAGATGTCTTTCTCTCCCAACCTGCAGAATGTAGGGACCTCTGAACTCCCTCACAGGAGATACTGGAGTGAAACAACCTGAGTTAGCAGGTGTGGAGTGGGCTCGAGGAGGTCACACAAACTGTGTCTAAGAGTTGGAATCTAAGGACTAAGTCTAAGAGGAAATCTGTATAGAACTTAAGTGCACGTATTAGGAAGCAATTTCAAGTAGCAAGAAACTTTATGTTGTCCTGAAATTTTAAACATTTTCTATTACGCACTTTGAATAAGAGGAAATATTAAAAAAAACTATAGAGAATTATCTATTTTCCTTTGTTTTAAAATGATTTAAACAGAATTGAACACCACATAATAGGAGGACAAGATGTCAGGAAGAGGCTGTGGTATTGAAACATTGCATGTCTGCAACCTTATTAACAAAGTGTTGTCAATCACAGTGCTTCAAAACTATCTATATATAGATATGACCAATTAAATTGACAAATCTTCAAAAGACTGAAAATCTGGAACAAATCTAAGATTTGATAAATTTTTTTTTGTTTTTGTTTTTTTTAGATTTGATAAATTTTAATGGGATACTCAAAAGCTAAATTCCTGAACAAAATTTGAGAAAGTCTACAAGGGTCATGGACTGAACATAAAAAGCAGGAGGGTAACAAAACATTTGCCAAGAACAATTTGTAACACCCGGAGAGTTCCTATCCTGAGAAAATTGTCCACAGATGACCTGTCTTGAGATGCTTGAAATTTCAACAGGTACAAAGTACAAAATCCTATAGGAATTCAAATCAGAACAGAAATCTGCACATATCTGACTCGCAAGGCAAAAATATGCCTGCCACCTTAAATCCTAATAGTAAATTCTACTAAGTTTTCAGCGGAGTACTTTCTCTGAGAGATGGTTTCAATGCAGTCACTTCTTAGCTTCAATATCAAAAATCAGGGATAATCTTTAATCCCTCCACACTCCAATCTATTTCCTATTTCTCAAAGCATTTATACTTTCTATCACTAATATGGTTATGGTTTCATTATCTAGGCTTTCAGCCAAGTCTTTCCAAATTATATTCAAACATATATATACATGTATGTATATATGTATGTACACATATTTTATCCCATAGTGTGATATAGCACTTAAGAGTTGAATTTTGCTATGTAAAGTCTTAATGATCTAATCTGAACTTATTTTTAAGCTCATACTCAAGCTCATGCTCTGATGCTTTCTCTGGGTGGTAGGTATGTGCAAAAAACAGCCCAGAGGTGTGCTTAATAAATGTCTGCAGAACCGTTCTCTCTGTTCTCTGAGTTTCCTCTACAGTGTATGTATCCAGTAATTAGTTTTTATCATTCTGAAGATGATATTATAAACTGCTACCTTTCCCCGATAAACTTCCTTATACTGGTTTCTCACATTATGCTACTGTATCACCTATTATAGAAATTTATTATACACATACACTAGATTAGAAAACCATGAAGTTTACAATGGCTTACTTTCATCACCTTACTGATTCTTCCTTAGCAACTGTTCCAGCGAGATACTATCATCTTCATTTGACAGTTCGATTCATCAAGTAAAAGATGAAAGTGTCCAATCCCAGAGCCCAAGTCTGGAGTGATCCTGGCTGTAGTGGTCATACCACACACACACTGGCATTGTATGTTATGTGAGTGCAGGGATTCAGCCTCATCTATTTCAAAATTCCAGAGCACAGCACAATCCCGGGGAAGAAAGGGCATTTAATGCCACTGAACTGGCTGACCCTAATCATGAGGGTTACAAAACTGCTAAGGTGACCTAAGTAAACTGGAAGGGGTAACTTATTAATCAGATCCTATAATCCAATCTATAAAATTCTAAGTCTATGACTGCCCAACTGATGAGTTTATGAATGCAGCACTAACACAGGATAATACTTCCTTGACATTCTCTCCTTCCTCCCTCCCTCCTATCTTTCCTTTCTTTTTCACCAGGCTTAACGGTTACACCTGGCACTAACTCAGAATTTACTCCTGGCTCTGTGTTCAAGGATCACCCACGCCTGATGGTGCCTCTAGGGCTATGTAGTGCGGAGAATGTAACCTGCATGTATGGGAAGTTAGGAAGTGCCTTAAGCCCTGTAGTAGTGCTCCAGCCCGCCCCTTTGTTGATATTGTTATTGCAATGACAAAGCTGGATGGGGGGCTCATTTTGGCCTGCAATCCTCTAGTGTGGCACTTGGAGCTCTTAAATGGCACGCAAGTTATGGCTGCGGTGCTCATCAGGGGTTGTAGTTCCTGGCTAGGCACACCCAGACATCTTTCTGAAATTGTGATGCTCATTAGGGCAGCACTCTCTTGTGGTTTACACACATTAAGCACCGTGTCTCAAAATACCTTTGTAGAGCTGGAGACCAGGCTCAAAGAGACTGACAGGGGCCTGGAGAAATAGCACAACGGCTTTTGCCTTGCAAGCAGCCAATCCAGAACCAAAGGTGGTTGGTTCGAATCCCGGTGTCCCATAGGGTCCCCCGTGCCTGCCAGGAGCTATTTCTGAGCAGACAGCCAGGAGTAACCCCTGAGCATCGCCGGGTGTGGCCCAAAAACCAAAAAAAAAAAAAAAAAAAAAGAGAGACTGACAGAATTGTGTTAGGAACATGTTGAGCTCTGGGAATTGAAACGTGGCCACATACCTATCTGTAAGGCAGTTGTGCTAGCCCCGGAACTACTACTCTGAGCCTTGTAATGAGTCACATAACATGCTGTATTCCTATCAGTGAACCAGGGGATGTTGATAGCTGAACAAGAAACAAATGGTTCCACCAATTAACTGTCATAAATCAATCTTATTTCATAGGATGTATTTGAGAAAACAAAGTCAAATTGAGGTTTTTGTTCTTAAAACATAACCTACACTATAAAAAAAAACCCACATCTTTTAACATTAAAGACACATGATAGATAAACATTGTGATTAAATTCTGCATTAAGAAATAAAGAACTGGCCAGGACTGGCTCATAATATGAAGCTCACTACAAAGAGTAGTGGCACATTTAAGGAAATAACTACACTAACAACTATCACGACAATCTATCATGACTATCAATGACAATGAGTGAGAGAAGTAGAATGCCTGCCTTGAATACAGAGGCAAGGGTTGGGAAGGAGGGAGAGTGGGTATTGTAGCGGGAATGTTGTACTGGTGAAGGGGGTTGTTCTGTTTATGACTGAAACCCAACTACAATCATGCTTGTAATCATGGTGCTTAAATAAAGATTAATATATATATGTATCTATATATATAAAGATAAAAAGAACTAGGACAGGAGAAATAGTACAGTGATAGAGCATTTGCCTTGCAAGTGACTGACCTATGTTTGTCCCAGGCATCTGATAATCTGATATGGTCACCAATCACTGTCGAGGGTAATTCCTGAGTGCAGAGCCAGGAGTGAGACAGAGTATGACTGTGTGCAGAGCACCCCTCCACTCCAAAAACACAACTATAAAAAGCACTTGAAACAACTGGAGAAATGTTACTGTACGCATTAGTATTGAGCTTTCAAAATGTGATAACTGTATTGTATATATTTGGGACAGACAATATCCTTATTAGGTAATACATTCTGAGCTTTTTTTTTTTTTTTTTTTTTTTTTGGTGTTTTGGGTCACACCCGGCAGCACTCAGAGGCTACTCCTGGCTCTATGCTCAGAAATCTCCCCCGGCAGGCTCGGGGGGGGGGGGGACCATATGGGATGCTGGGATTCGAACTGCCATCCTTCTGCATGCAAGGCTCTCAGGCCCCACATTCTGAGTACTGTAAGGATAAAGTGCTGTGATCCCTACAATAAACTTACAAATGGTTCAGAAAAAGTGGAGTATATAGAAAGAAAATAAAAAGTGTGGTAAAACAGTTAACACTGAGTGAATCCTAATCTTCTCTTGTAACTTTTTAAATATTGTTTTGGGGGTACACCAAAAGACGCTCAGAGGTTACTCCTGGCTCTCCTATAGAGACCATATGGGTGCCAGGGATTGAACAGGGCTAACAGCAGGCAAAGCAAGCTCCCTATCCATTGTACAATTTTTCGGGCTCCTATTCTTGTAACATTTAAAGAAACTTGAAAATGCTTAAAAACTGAGAATAAATGTTTTTTTTTTTTTTTTTTTTTGTGGTTTTTGGGTCACACCCGGCAGTGCTCAGGGGTTATTCCTGGCTCCAGGCTCAGAAATTGCTCCTGGCAGGCACGGGAGGACCATATGGGACGCCGGGATTCGAACCGATGACCTCCTGCATGAGAGGCAAACGCCTTACCTCCATGCTATCTCTCCGGCCCCGGGAATAAATGTTTTAATGACATCATCAAAATTGGGTATGAAAGAATATTTGTTCTCATTTGATTGCTATATATGTGTATATATATATATATATATATATATATATATATATTTTTTTTTTTTTTTTTTTTGTTTGGGCTGTTCTTTGTAGTTCTCAGGAACTATCCACAACTCCCTGGAGGTCGCTCCTGGTGGCACTCCATTCATTCAGCTATTTCTCTGACCCTTGTTTTATAACTTAAGGCAAAGCAAGATAATATCTTTGTAGAGTAAAAAGAAAACCAACCCCCAATTTCTGGGAAATAAGAGTCACCCTAAACACTATTGAGACACTAATAAACACAAAGAACATCATAAAAACTAATAACAGGATGCCACTAAATGGATAACATGATTCAAATTACTAAAAACTGAGCTCACTACAAAAGTAAGGTTAAAAAAAGAAAAAAGTCGGGGCCGGGCGGTGGCGCTAAAGGTAAGGTGCCTGCCTTGCCTGCGCTAACCTTGGACGGACCGCGGTTCGATCCCCCGGTGTCCCATATGGTCCCCCAAGCCAGGAGCAACTTCTGAGCACATAGCCAG